>NW_024466441.1:0-244717 GCF_017591425.1 Ochotona curzoniae
GGAACAAAAAAAAATGGAGCTAAACATTCTGCGCATGTTAACTGTATAGTTTAATATTTTCACATTATTGAAAAGTGGAACATTTATGAGAATGGGCCATAATATAGTAAGCTTTAGTCACCAAGAAGGAACTTTCTTTGCAGGTTCTAGAATATGGATTTCCCATTTTGTTTCCCACCAACCTCTCAAGTGCAGAGAAAATCATACAAGCGATATCAGGAAAATTTAAGTGTTTGGTCAGTGTATTTTATTTTATTTAAAATTTTTAAATTTTATTATTTTATGATTGCATTCCATAGGTTCCAGGATTCCCTTTCGCTTCCCCACAAGTCTCCTCCCCCTACTGATAGCCCTTATATTAATGTAATAGAATAATACCTCATAAACAGTCATAATTCCATCAATATGATACTTAAGTGTATCCTGACATTGTAGGTATGGACAAAAACAGAGAGTCCAGCATCATATTGTCAAAATATATTTAATAGTTTCATTGGGAATCCATCTTTGATTTGGAGTAGAGATGCATGCTGTATTGTATGTTCACATCTGAATGTGATAGTCAAAATTACAGTTGCTATACATCCCTTAAATGAAAAGCCATAAAGCAAAATCAAAAACAGGAAAAAAAATAGAAAATTTACAACATGAAGCTAAATAACTTGCGACTGAATGACCAATGTGTCACTGAAGAAATGAAAAAGAAACTCAAAAACCTTCCTGAAGTAAATAGTGCTATTGTGTGACCTGTCACTGAAGAAATTAATAAGAAAAAAAAACTTTTTCGAATATCAAAACCCCTGAGATGTAGCAAAAACAGTATTGAAAGGGCTTGAATTTTGCATGAAGGTGAGAACATAGAATATTTGTCTTTTGGGGATTGACTTGTTTCAATGAGCATAATGGTCTGTAGTTGAGACCATTTGGTTGGAAAGTGTAAAATTTCATTTTTTGAATGGCAGAGTAGTATTTCATGGAGTAAATGTGTCAATTTCTTTATCCATTCCCCTTTTTTTTCGCCAAATCTTTGCTATTGTAGATTGTGTCACTGTAAAGATAGGATTACAGATCCCCTTTTCGTATGCAGATTTCATTTCCTTTGGATATATTCCCAGCAGTGGGATGGCTAGGTCATATGCCAGATCCATTTTAAATTCTCTTAACACTCTCCATACTCTTCCATAGTGGTTGTATTAGCCTACACTCCTACCAACAATGAAGGAGGGCACCTTTCTTCCCACATCCACACCAGCAAGGTGTTGTTGGTAGAGTTCTGAATGTAGGCCAACTTCACTGGTGTGAGGTGGCACCTCCATGTAGTTTTAATTTGTATTTTCCTGATGGCTAGGGAGCCTGAAAATCTTTTCATATGTCTATCAACCATTTGAATTTGTTCTTTTGAAAAATGTCATTTATTTCCTTTGTCCATTTCTTCACAGGATTGTTTGCTGTTGTTGAGCTTTGAAGCACTGAAATCCTGGGTATTAGTCCTCTATCAGTTGTGTAGTGTGCCAATTTTCTTTCTCATTCTGTTGGTTGCTTTTTCGCTTTGTTGATCATCTCCTTTACTGTACAGAAACTTTTTAGTTTGATGTAGTCCCATTTGTTCATTTTGACTTTAACTACATATGCTTTGAGTTGCTTTTCTAAGAAGTCTTTCCCAATTCCTATATCTTAAAGAGTGCTTTCTGTGTTTTCCCTCAATAGTTTGATGATTTCTTGGTGCAGTTTTAGGTCCTTGATCCATTTAGAGCTGACTTTTTTTATACAAAGTGTTATGGGAATGTTTTGATTCTTATTTCTGCAGACTGCTATCCAATTATCCCAATAGCATTTGTTGAAGAGGCCTGGCTTTGTCCTAGATTATTTTCAGTTTTCTTGTCAAAGATTAGTTGGCTGTATCTGTGTGGACTCCCTTCTGAAGTTTCCAGTCTGTTCTATTCATCTTCTTTTCCGTGTCACCAGTACCAGACTGTTTTGATGACCACTGCCTTGTAGTATGTCTTTTTAAATTTTTTTACATTATTATCATTATCATTTTATGATACAGTTCCATAGGCTCCTGGCATTTTCTTTATCCCCTCCCCAATTCCGTCCCCCACCTAGTTCCTCCATATCATTACTAAAATATAGTTCTTCATACACAGTCATATGTCCATCATTGCGGGCATGGACAATGGCAGAGAGTCCATCATCCTATTGTCAAGATACAGTGAACAGGTCTTAAGGTTTGGAATTGCGATTGCTCCAGCGTGATTCTTATTCTTAAGGATAGCTTTGGATATTCATGGTCTGTTGTGTATCCAGATGAACTTTTGTATCATCTTTTCAATTTCTGAGAACAATGTTGTTGGGATTTTGATTGGGATCATGTTGAATCTGTGCATTACTTTGGATAATATATAAATTTTGACAATGTTGACCCTGCTGATCCAGGAACAAGATTTCTTCTCTAACATATTGATCATTTGGCAGCATATTATTCAGTGTCCAGGTGTTTGCATGTCTTCTGGGGTATTTTGACCTATTGGTCTCCAGTTTCACTTCATGATGATCTGAGATGCATGCATGCATGCATGTGTGATAATGCATGATGTAATTGTATTTTATTTTTTAATTCGCTGAGGCTTGTTTCGTGGCCAAAAATGATCAGTGCTGGAGAAAGTTCCATGTACTGATGGGAAAAAGGTGTATTCTCTGTTGGATGAAAGGTTCAGTGGACATCAACTAAGTCCATTTGCTCTGGTCTCTGGGTGAGCTCTGCTGTATACTTGCTGAGTTTCTGTCTCTTCAATCTGTCGTTGATGTTAATGGGTATTAATGTCCCCCTTATCATTGTATTGGAGTCTATTTCTCTCTTTAAGTATTTGTTGTTTGAGTTAGTCTTCTTTCGTCGTTTTACTGAGATGTTCTCCATGTTTGCCTTTGGTTTTGGTAGGTGCTATTCCTGTTCTGTGTGGGGAGAACATCCTGAAGTATCACTTGTTGGACAGGTCTAGAAGAAGCAGATGCTTTGAGCTTTCCTTTACTGTGGAAGAATTTTATTTTGTTTTCAAAGACGTAGGAAAGCTTTGCTGGGTAAGTTATTCCAGGTTGTCAGTTTTTCACCATTAAAATCTGGAATATGTCTGTTCTTTTCTGGCATGAATTTTCTCTGAGAAAATGGAGTGACATATTCCATTTAATATATAGAGAAATCCCCAATATGAGTCTTATTGGGGCTCCTCTATATGTTAACTGATTTTTTTTTTGATGTGCATCTTAAAGGATTTTTTCCTTATGTTCAACTGAAGAGAGTTTGACTATCATGTGTTGTGGTGAACATTGCTTTTGGTTAACCCTATTGGCAGTTCTGTGCCCCTCCTGCATGTTGTTTCCCAATTCTTTCTTCATATCAGAAAAGTTTTCATTTATCCTTTCATTGGGATACACCTTTAAGTCTAGCTTTTCCTTCTGCACCTTTCTCCCATTAACTCTCTCCTCTGCCCCCCATGATCCCATGCTGTGGCCATGCCATTGCCTGCACAGCCTTTATCCCACTCCTGGTTCAAGCAAAGCCAACGATTGTGGATACACCAGCTGTCCTAAAGCAAAAGGTTTTGACAGTGCTGGTTTTGCCAGAACCTGCTGGTCATTAAGTCTGAGGACCACCCAGACCTATTTTGGGTTCAATCCATAGGATGCCATGTCAGTGGCATCAGTGCAATGTCCTGAACAGAAAGTGAGTTTACTCCTGCTTAGCATATGTGCAGCTCGCTCTTTCCCCTCCAGTCCCACAGCCTTTTCCTCAGTACAAAAAATGGCATCAGATGTGTCACTGGTGGGCATCTGGACTGTGAAATCCATCCTATTTCCGTACCTCCCACTTGGGGTTTATCACTCTGTCTCTGCTTGTGGTTGAATCAAACAAATCAGCAGAATAGGTAGTTCTGATTCACCTCCTGACTTCCCAGTGAACTCTTCCCACCCAGCCAGTGGTGGAGCTCCAATTGCCACTCACTGGCCACCGCTGCAGTATCTTGTTACTGCAACCACTTCATTGTTTCTCCTGCTTCCGGTGTATGTGAGTCTCCAAGTGTCCCTCTGCCACTGGCCTGTCCTCTCCTATTTCCTGGAATCTGACCTTTGTGCTTCACCTTGGCTAATGGTTCTCTGTCTGCTTAAACCTGTCCTCACCTGATACTGTCATCTTGTTCTCTCCCCAGCGTATTTTATTTTTAATAATGTAGTGGGAATAGGATTCCCTCTCTCTCTCTTCTTCTTTCTTTTCCCCCTACATTGTTCAACATAGGTCCAAGTTTTTCTAACTGCACAGAAATCGTCTGGTGCCTAACAGGCAACCCAGTAACAGCATTTCCTGCCCATGTACAGATAACCTTCATACAGGAGGCTGTCTTTTGAGATTAGGGTCCCTCACAGATTGTGGCAAGCTCCCTGGTGGCATTTCTTTGCCTGTCCAGTGCCTACAAGTTACAGTGTTTAAGTTACTTTTAGAAGATTTTCAGAAACAACTAGTGAGGGAAAAAAGTTGAAACAAATTGTGGACCCATCTAATCAAACCCAAATGAAACCAAGCTTGTGTTCACAAATGTTTCAGATAAGCCATGCAGAGCGCAGAGCAAGCACAATATTAAACCGGGCGTGAAAAGCCAAAAGAAAGTGTACCAGAAGAGGCACATATTCCTCAAAGAGTTTAACTAGTACAGAAGTCCAAGTACTAAATATACAATGTTCTTATACCAGAATGGGACTGCCAGGAAAGATAAAAATCTTATAATCTCCCAAAGGGATGCAAGATGTCTTATTAAGGTGGCCTTCCTAAAGCCATATCCCCAATGAAGTCAGCAGGGAGCCTCTTAGAAAAAGGGTGCTTCAATTAACAATTGCAAAAACGTGGAAAGAACATAGATGCCAATTGACCCAGGACTGGATAAAAAAAAAAAACAACTTGTTCATCTACTTTGTGGAATACTACTCAGCTATTACAAAAGAATTAAATACAATCATTTGCAGCCAAATGGGCTCAGCTGGAGACCATTATGCTAAGGGAGACGAGCTAATCCTGAAAGGTCAGTTCTCATATGTTTATTCTAATATAAGATAACTTCCATAAAAATATATACAACAATAACAAAATGAGCAAAAACACATATGTGTAACCGCACAAATGAAAGATGCAATAGAAACCAGACTATGAGGAATCAAGGAAAATCAGCGGAATGCATCTCTATTGAGGAATGAAGGTAGACTCCCAATGAAACCTCTGAAGGTAACTAGAGAAAGTAGCCCCTGGTGATGCTCACTGCTAATATGGCTAGGGATTGGTTTGCTCATCTTCTTAAGGAATGGCTCTGTCTTATTCCAATTTGCAGTTTTGTGGTGCCAAATCTAAGTGCTTTTGCTATGAATTTTACCTCTTCATACTTCCTAGTTATTTGTATCTTTAATAAGTTATTGTGATTTATTAATTGAGTATCTGTAAGAGACTGATTGCTTGTAACACCTGAGATTGTAAATGTCCCTTTCAACATTGTTTTTACTATATCTTATGATTAATAGTGTTCCAGCTTTTATTGTAATTTCTTCAGTGCCACACGGACCACACACTGCATCTATTCCTATAAAAAGGTTTTGATTTTCTGTTTTATCACTCTAGTGATGCATTGGCATTTTTGTTGCATGGCTAATGAAGTTAATGATGAAGTCTCCCTTAGCATTTGGATGCATAGAGACATACATCCAGATGAAATATGGACTCTCAGTGAAAGAGTTGAAAATATTCTGACAGTAGGATTTTGGACTCTCTGACATTGTCCATGCATACAGTGTCGGGAAACACTTCAATAACAGCGTGATGGACTTATGACTGTTCAGGAAGGACACCCATTGTAAAACTACAGGGGAAATCAGTGTGGTGGGGTAGGACTCTGGGGAGGAAGACAGAAAATCCCAGAGCCTATTACATTGTACCATAAAACAAAATAAAAATATTTTTAGAGAGAAGCAGATACATGCATAGTACTGAGAAGAGACAAAATCCTCCAGAGCTGTGCTGACCACAGCTGTGTTATGGTGGGCATTAGCTACTTAGGTTTTCTGAGCTCTTGAGATCTTGTTAGTGTGAACTTAGATGTACACACAATACACACCAGATTTTGAAGATTTGGTACAGGAAAATTAAAGTCTATCAGTATTAATAAAAAAAAAAAGCCAACGGCAACATGTTGACATATTTGGGCAACATTAGTTTAAAGAAAATATATTATTAAAACTAAAAAAAATCATTCCATACTTCTATCTAATAAACTACAAAGTATGCTTTTTGAAAAAAAAAAAGAAAAAAAATACATGCTTGACTTGTGAGATGACTTGGGGCAGAAAAATGAGCCATGGGGTCAGAGAGTACAAAGCGTTAATTGTCAGGGCCCATTAGATTCCAGGAGGCCTCGATTCTTCCAAAGTTTCAGGTCTGAATTATAGGTATGAGAGATGCCAATCTAAATAATGACAAAAAAGGAAAAATGGCATTTACTTGAGTGCTGAAAAAGAATACATATGCCACAGTATACTATGAGCTTATTCAAAGATGGAGCAAAGTGGGGAATTTTCAATAGGAAGATGATGACTGCATATCATATTCTGATATACATGATCCATGATCACAAGGATTAATAACAGGGGTGGCAGCAGTTCAAAGTTAAATGCATTTGTCAAACCTGCTTGTGAAATCTTCCAGCTTAGGCAGGGCAAAAGCGACACGTTTACCCTTTATTTCCCCCTTCTCTTCAGCAAGCTGTGGTTGTATGGCTATGCACCCACACCTGTTTTATGCTTTTCAGACATGTTTGGCTCATCCCACCTGTAAAAAAGCTACAATTAGCTGAGGCATTTGCTAAGGGTGTTGAGACGTGGGATGAGTTGTAGAAGAAAATAGTAGCTTTGATCACATGAATAGTGACTGGACAAGGACTGAAATTTTTTCAAGAAAATGCAATATCACATTTTAATTCTTTTTCCTATCCACTTTACATGTAGAGTAATACATAACAATAATACTTCATTTTAATTGCACCACACTATTTAAATTACAGAAAATTAAGGGGAAGAGAGACCATAATCAATGATTCAGCAATGTGACTTTATTATGTTGTTTTAGGCCACTAAGATTGTGGTATTTTGTTATGTCTGCAACAGGAGGCTCACAGAAGCACAGCCATTAGCACAAAGTGTAGAAGGGCAGGCAGGCTGGAGAGCTGGCAACAATCAGTGATAATGTGGACAGACAGCAATGTTGACAGCTAGGAGGCAGATAAGCAGTTCAACATCTTAGAGGAAGGTAAGAGAAGGAGAGGTAGACTGGAGGACAGAAGGCCAATTGGCAGGCAGCTGGAAGAGGGGCAGGTGGTCAGTTGGAAAGCAAGATGTGAGCAGAGGACAAGAGACACGGAAGCTGACAGGAAGACAGGATGCCTGGCAGAGACTCTCAGAACCAATCTTGTCCCCATCAGGGTTAGTGGAGCCTCCTGAGACGTAGATGAATCCCATTCTTGGACTTCAGGACAAGTCTTGGGATGGGGATAGGGACTTTGGTGGGATCTGCCAGCAGCTCAAAACGCAGCAGGGTCAAGGCCACGGCCACCTTCAGCTCATTCATGGCGAATTGTTTTCCGATGCAGTTCCTGGACCGGGAAGGGAAAATGAAATGAGAAGTGGCCTCAGATCCCCCTCTGAGCTGGATAGGCAATTGTCCTTGAGCTCTAGCCCAGAGTTGGCCAGTCAGAGTCCTTGTTTGTGTGGCTTAGCCATCATCCATTTCCAAATAGTCACACACTGGCTCCAAGCCTCAGTCATGGTCTTCTGACCTTGACAAACACTACAGCTCTTCTGAGACTGTCCTGTCTCTACTCTTGAAGACACAAAGTCTCCTAGGAGAGCCAGTGCTGTAAGAAACAAAGTCTTATCACAGGAATTGTTTAATGCATTAATAATTATTGGGTCATACCCCCTCTCCACAATGTCTAGTTCCTTAACATAGAGGTCACTCACTGGTCAGAGCCTTCAGGGGGCAAATAGGCCATGTTGGTAAGGGTTCACTAGGGGAGTGTGGGAGTGTCAGTGGGGAAGTTCTCAGAGGTGAAATGGTTTGGAGCTGTGCCTACTGTCACCCATTTGCTCCTATTCAGTGTTTCAGCCTCCATCATGCTCTCACTGCGCCAGTGTCCCCAGTTTCTAATTACTGACAGAAACACTTATCCAGAGCCCAGAGCAGACTCAGGAACAGCAATCATTTCAGAAACTTCCCTTCAAGTATGAAGCAAGGCATGATGCCTATGTTGAGGGTGGGATGGGTATGCGGTTTGGTGCAACATATTTCTGCTTTTATCTCTGAGGTATTGGAGGAAAGGGCAGTATCTTTTCTCCTTTTCCCCATGAGTGAGAACCAACTTGACATTGTAAACAGTTTGCATGTGACTTAAATAGACTCAGAAACAAGACATTAAACTCACTATAGGCGCTCAGTTCTTCCCTGAGATGTTGGTCCAGTTTGTCAGATGTATTCTTTCTGTTACAGTTGCTAGTATGCTTACTGCTACTCTCCATCTCACATCTGGATTCTTCCTTATGTGAAGATAGGAATCTCTGACCAGCTATTTTTAGTAACATCCTTGGCGGAGCCAACCAGGAGAAAATGGGAGTAGCAATAAATCCTGAATAACCTTGCTCTGATGAATACACCCTATCTAGTTTTCTTATAGCCTTACTCCCTTTTTTAGTACAGTCAAAGCCTCTGCCAATATTTTATGGGGGCAGAGATGTGCCTGCTTTCTTCTAACTTAGCCATCTTGATCTTCCCCTGCTCTGTCTCTTTCAGCCGAAGTATCTGCTGCATTCGTGCAGGAAGAGTATGTAACAAGAGACAGTCCAGCTTACTCTACTCCAACTCTCTTGGCCCTTCCTGTTTTTTTCTAACCTGTGCAGGATCTGTTCGTAACTCTCTCTCCTTCATTTCAAATGTCAGGAAGATGGGGAAATTTCATATCTGTGCGGCAGATAAAACCCGGCACCTGGTTTTCGTGGTCCTCCTAAAGGAAGATACATGCCTCACTCCCCTTTCTTCTTTGCCATTATGTGAAAAAGCTCTGGAAGAACTAGTCTTCAGATGACTTCTCTCACACTGCCTTTTGTTTTTTCTTTACCGCCAACCAATCACCCTATAGGGTTGTGTTTTCCAATCCAGGTCCTTTCTTCTAGACTAGCAGGATTGGTCTTGTGATCATTCTGACCTAAAGGGTTCTCTTTTCTCTTGCTTGCTGAATTATGAAAGTTTCTCTGTCCATCTATTTGAGACTCTTTCTGTTCTAGATTGAGTCAACATATGCCATGATAAGCTTATAGATCTCTGCCATTGCCACTGATTTTCCCATCATAGGTCTGGGACCTCAAAGAATAAAACAGCCTTTTGAGAATTGTTTTACAATGTGAATTGAAGGAACCAATAGGTTGGAAAGAAAGTTGTGAAGGAAATTAGAAGCAAGGTAATGTATTCTTGGTGACAAAGGTTAAAAAAGATAATTCTTAATGATAGAAAGAGGAACTGAAGGACTTAATATGTTGTAACCTTTTGAAAGTTGAGTATGTTTGAGATTAGGTTGGATAAAGTTAAAGGAAAATTATTTTAAAGTTAGTTCTTCACAGAAGCCCAGATAGCATGAGCTTATGGTCTCTGTGCTCACGGACTGTTTTAAGTAATGGGATCATATGCTGATGTCATATGCTAATACTATCCAGCCAGGATGCTCTGTCTTTATAGCTGACTTTGATAATGAAAATTTATGTTTTAGGGATAGCTGTTTGTATTTTGTTGTTGTTGCTGTTGCCTTTACTGGGTCTTTACTGCTTGGAAAACCTGAGCCCTAAAGGAGTTAACCTTATCTGCCTCTTTTTCAACACCTGAGAGATCACCATAACTCTGGGTAGAACTGCCCTGTAGCTTTGTTTAAAATGCTCAGAACAGATGAAACATTACTTGTATTTTGACCACATGGTTTGAACCTCTGACAGTGTCACACTTACATCAGGTCTGATGTGTGCTCTGGGCTGAATAAACTACTCAAAGGTTCATCATTTAATAAGCAAGAAAATGGGAACCCTTTAGGTGAGAGTGACCATGAGGCCAATCCTGCCAGGTTCCTAAGCTGACCCTTCCGCCTTGTCACATGAGGGGATGCTCCATGGAACCCAGCAATACGTTGGCTGACATTCCAAAGGCGGCCTCTATGGTCTACTTTTAACAATAACTTACATGAATACGAAGAAAATAAACATTAATGCTGCTTAGAACGTGCCTATCTAGTTCCCTTATGGCCTGGGAAAGCAGTGAAGGAAGGTCCAAAGCCTTGGGACTCTGGACCTGAATAGGAGACCCAGAATAAGCTCCCAGCTTCTTGCTTTGGATTAGCTTAGCTCCGGTCATTGTGGCCACTTGAGGAGTGAACCAGCAGATGGAAGATCTTTCTCTGTCTCTCCTTCTCCCCATAAAAATTTGCCCTTCTGATAAAAATAAATCAACCTTTAAAAAAGAGTGCCCAGTCCATGCTTTCCTGTTCTCCAATAGTAGCAATACCTATTTCAGACTGTGTGAGGGAGGAGGTTCTCAGACCTGTGATAAACCTACAGCTGGAAAGCTGATTATGATGAACTGTCCCCTTAAAGCCTATCAGGGAAACATTAACTTAGCTTTAAATAACTCACAGAAATATGAACTCAGAGACATTTTGGTCTTCATTTTTCCTTACATCATGTATGACAATTTGTATTCCATTGAAGGATTACTGCCAACCTTTTTACTTTCCACATCAGCCATTTATTTTTTAGAGTATAATTGTCTGGCCTAACAGGTAGCCCAGTGTTTGTTTTTTTTTTTTAAGTCCTGGGTTTTATGTTTACATGCCAGGAATCATTCAGATGGTATGTACTATATACTAAGTAATAGTGTCTTTTTCTCCAGATCCCAAGGACTCCCCATCACCCCCTGCCTTCCCCCAGCACACACAGTGCACTCACCTTGATCCTCCTGAGAAGGGCAGGAAAGCATGGCTGTGGCGAGCAGAACCTGGTGCAAATCGGGAGGGGTCAAACACCTGCAGAGACAGGACCAGGGCCAGGGCAAGAGGAGGTCAAGTGAGTAGAAAGGAAGCCCAGAGGGGGTATAAAACCCAAGAGGTCACCCCATGCCACCCTCTCTGTGCCCCTGTACCTCTGGGTTTGGCCACACCTTCGGGTTGTGGTGAAGGCCATAAATGGAGAGTGCAACCACGATACCTTTAGGAAAGGCAGGAGACAGAGAGAAAAAGCTGTTTTTATCCATGAATAGGAGGCTCCAGTCCCTCAGTCAGTGGTACACATGTGCAAAACAGGAAAGGCACGGGTACCACAAGTCTTCAGGTTGAACTAAATGCTCCTATTGCAAGAGTGCTAGGGTGAGCTTTGCAAAGCACCAGAGCTCAGGTGAGGGTCAGAAAAACCATGAAGCCAGGGATGAGAAGCAAGAATGCTCATTGTTTGTTGCCCAGGTAAGAGCTCACGATCATGCATTTGTTCCCAAGAGCTTCAAGGGGTGTGCATTAGCTCACTCATTCCTAATAGCAGTCCTCCAAAGTTTGCCCTTTTCCACTGTCATTTTCTAAGGAAGCAATTGGAGCTCAGAACGGCTGAGTGGCTTGACTCTCATTGCACAGGACATCCATCAGTGGTGGGTCAGGAAATGTTGGCTCCTGAAGCAGGGGCTGCAGGGATCTGAGATCTGGTCCCCAGCTGCTCTCTCTCATCACCCTGAGAGTTCCTCAGAAGCTGGATCACATCTGATCCATATGTGGGGTTCCCCAACCTTCCTCCCTTGCTTTGAACATACCAGAAAAGATGCTTATCTACCTCTGCTGCATCAGATTCTCTTCCCAGTTCTGTACATCTTAGAGTACAGGAGATTAGGGTGTATTCAGAAGTTGTCAGTGTGAATGCCCACATGGAAAACATGCTAAAAAGTTAGTCATCATAGTGTGGCCCACATGCACATTGCTTTGTGTTTATTTCCATGCAGTTTTCCATATATTACATCAAATGTGAACATTATTTTCAAAAGTGACATTGCCACTGGGGTGCCTGAGTCATGTATCAGTCCTTGAAGTAGCAGTTCCTGTCCCAGTTGCTCCATATCCAAACCTACATCCTGCTGATGTGCCTGGGAAAGCAGTAGATTGCCCAAGAACTTGGAATCCTGCTATCCACTTGGATGGAGTTCCTTCCTTCGGACCCTATTCCTCTTGTGGTAGGCATTTGGGGAGTGACCAGTGGATAGAAGTACACACACACACACACACTCTCTCTCTCTCTCTCTGTGTTTCTCTCTCTCTCTCCATCATTCTGTCTCTCTAATAACTAATTCTCTATTTTTTTCAAGTGCCAGTGAGGACACAGGTATGATCTTTTAATAAGAAGTTAAATAGACAGCTCTTTAATTGCAAATGTTTTCATGTATAGAGACTGGAACTAATATTTACTGAACTTCTAGTGCAGCCCAGCCATGTATTGGGCATTTATATATCTCATTCCAGCCACAAAGGCACATTCACCTATTGATGAACAAAGGGAGATCAGATTCAGAGGAGCAGGAAAAAATGGGGATGTTGGATCCTCCACGTGGCCTCGCACGGCACACAGGTGAGTTAGAGTAAGGATTGTATACCTTTGGGTAAGGAGCATCCATCAGGGAAGGTGACTGGCTTGCTGAGTTCTCTGCTCAAGACTGGCACTGGTGGATAGATCCTCAGTGCCTCCTTGATGCACATAGTGGTATAGGGCATCTTGTCCAGGTGGTCCCTGAAATAATGTTGATGCAGGGGAGGGGCAGGGCTGGGCACACCAGGGTTCCCCCTCTCACACAGGCAGGGTCCTCCCACCTCTTGGGCCTTCACTCACCAACTGATAGAGGCTCCATCCCCCAGGATGCTCTGGATCTCCTCGCGGCACCTCTGCTGATGCTCTGGGTGTGTGGCCAGAGCATAGAAGATCCAGGAGATGCCACTGGCTGTGGTGTCATGGCCCTCAAACATGAATGTGTCCACCTCGGCACGCAGGTCCTCATCAGACAGGCTGCTGCCGTTCTCCATCTTGGGAGATCACAGTGAGACGGCAGGCTCAGTCCCTGCTCCCATGCCTCTAGACCAGATTTGGGCTGTGCTGCACACTGACCTTGGCAAAGAGCAGGATGTCCAGGAAATCCAAGTGCCTCTTGTTCCTGATCTTCTCCAGCTCTCCTTCTTGCTGCAGATGAGCCTTCCTCAGCTTGATCACTCGATCTATCCCAGAGCAGAGGTTGTCAGATGGAGCTGAGAGCTCCTGTCACCCCCAGGAGCCCCATCTGCCCCCAAGTTGATGTCAGTGAGGAGTATGGGAGTGGATGTATGCATCATGGTGGGATCCAGCTTCCTCTGAAGCAGGTGGGCCTCCTTGCAGTAGCACAGCCCAGGAACCTCAGCTGAATGTTGCAGGGATGTGGCCTCATTCTACTATTCCCAGTGTGATGATTCAGAGATCACAGCTCCAGACTTCTGCACCAAGGAAGTACCAAGCATGAGTATGTCCCAGCTGCTATAAGGGGCAAGGAGGGTGACTCTGCTTGAAAGACCTAAGTAGTTTCCTTGGGCTCTGCATGGTGGTGAAGGGAACTCAAGAGAAGGGAACAGAACCTGTATGCTCATGGGCAAGCTGGCAGGTACGGTCCATCAAGCGGCCTGCAGGGCTCAGTCGGTAGAGGGTATTGTTGTGATGAAACACATTTCTCATTCGGAAGGACACCAATTGGCCGAGTTCCTTAACAGCCTGGATGTAGGATTTGGAAGTCCTGATGGGAAAGACAATAGTAAGAGTGGAGGGCGACCTTTCCTCTGGAAGTGCATTCAGACTCTTCTGGGGGATTCCTCACACAGTGGGGGCAGGCAGCACTGAGGTACACATCTCTTCCATCCAACAGCCTCTGTGCGAGGGCACAGAAAACAGGCTTTCCCCCACCCTGGGGTTCAGGGATCTGTGACTGAGGCAGGGATAGCACTGCTATGAACACTTGTCCTGAAGTTGACACCTTGCCTTTTATGGAGGTGAGCATTTAGGCTGATCCGTCAGCCTCCCAGTGGCTCACAACGGTTGGTAAGCCCAAGGAACCCATAGCCAGAGGGCTGACACTGACCCACTGTCCAGCTGGACGTTGCCCTCGTGGCTAAAGGCACTCTTCAGGATGGTGTCCAGGGTCATCATCGAGATATCTTCACAAACGTCCAGAGAGGAATCCTGGCTGGGGAGCTTCTCCCATTTGTCCTTGTTGGGGGAGGGATGGACATTTGACTTTCTTCATGTCCCCAGGAGCCCTATACTAACAAGGTAAGGCTCTTTTCTCTGTAAATATTCTGGTGAAAATTCCTCATTTTACGAAACTCAGCCTCCAAAGCTGGAGTTTGTAATGTAATGCCATTTTTTAAGAAAATATGATTAAGTTAAACATGCTTCCTCATAGCAAGCTAAATTTTTCTTCACTGTCATGAAAAAAAGTTATGAGAATAACGGTTTGCTCAATGACAAAATATCAAGTTTTGAAAAACAAAGAGCAGTGGGACTCACTGTTCTAAGAGCAGAGTTAGATCTCTGGGTTAGGCAGGATCCCATTTGGTGATCAAAATGTACAGGTTATGACTTCTAAGAACAAAAATATGGACTGCCATTCTTCCTCATTTGTTAAGTGTTTGTTGATCACAATTGTATAAGAAATTAAAATCCATAGGGCCAGGTTGTGATGTGGTGGGTAAGGCCCCCATCTATGATGCCAGCATTCCATGTGGGCATCAGTTTGTGCCACAGTTGCTCCACCTCTAATCCACCTTTCTGCTAATGGCCTGGAAGAAGCAGTGGAAAATGACCCAAGTGTCACCTCAACTCATGTGAGAAACCTGGATGAAGCTCCTGGATCCTGTTTATGGTCTGGCCCAACCCTGGGCACGTTGGTCATCTGGGGAATGAACCAGATATGAAAAAATTTCTCTCTCCCTCTCTCTAACTTCGAGTGCCAACTAACCAGCTAAATAAATCTCTTACACTGTTCTCCAGGTGGCAGAGGGTGGCATGGCAGCAGGTAGGGCTCTGAGAATGTAGACCTGATACAATTTCCCAACAAGGATGACTCAAATCCATGAAGAAGCCCTGAATCCAGGCCAGAGCCTGGTTGACTAATATGCTGTCCCAGAAGCCATCACTGTACAGGCCAGCCATGTACAGATTGTGCTGGTGTCTGATGGAATTTACTTTATCTCCAGTCCACTAATGCGGAAGACTTGAAGTAGGGGACTAGGTCCAACAGAATCTTCATTGGATGGTGAGAAGATTGTGGTTCCATTCTGATACTGGGATACTCACTGGCTTACTCATTTTTTTTAAAAGGTTATTGGTTATTTTAGAGGCAGAGAGAGACAAAGAGATAGCTCCCTTCTATTGGTTCACTCTCCAAATGTGTACAATGCTGTGCTTGGGCCACGCAAAAATTGGAAATCAAGAACTCCATCCAGATCTCCCATGCAGTTGGCAGCAAAGTAATTGAGCCATACCCTGCTGCCTCCCAGGGTGTGCCCGTCTGCAAGAAACTGGAGTTAAAAGCAGAGCTTGGGCTTGAACCCAAGCACACTAATACAGCATGTGGTCATCTTAGTTGGTGTCTGAACTTCTAGGCTAAAGACCTACTCTCTGGCTTTGGTGGCTGAGGCATGCTTCATGGTGGTGTCAAGTAATGAGAGAAATGTGCTTGAAAGCCTCCAGGAACAGCCATAAACTTGTCATTCCGCTATGTAAGTGTATCCTGACATTGTAGGTAGGTGTGAACAATGGCAAAGAGTCCAGCATCCTATTGTCAAGATATATTTAACAGTTTCACTGGCAGTCCATCTTTGATTTGGAAGTAGGGATGCTTATGACTATTTATGAAGAACTATACAATTATAATAATACAGGAGAGATCAGTGGGAGGGGGGATTCAGGGATGGGCAAGGAGAAATCTCAGAGCCTATAGAACTGTATTATTAAAAAAAAAATCTTCAGGATAAATCCTGGCACAACAGCTCAGTGGCTGAATTTTTACTTTGCATGTGCCAGGATCCCATATTGTTCATGTCCCAGCTGCTCCACTTCCCATCCAGCTCCCTGCCTGTGGCCTGGGAAAGCAGTAGAGGATGGCCCAAAGCTTTGGGACCCTGCGCCCATGTGGGAGACCTGGAGAAAGCTCTGGCTCATGGCTTCTAAAAAGTCCCCAGAATGGAGTCCTGTTGGAGGTGCTCCTCCCATTTATCCTGCTCGGATTCTGCCCTGGGAGCTGTTCCTTTGGCAATGATGTCAGAAGAACAGGGTTTGAGGACTGATGTTATGCTACTGCCTGGGATACTGTCATCCCATATAGAGTGCCAGTTTGAGTCCCAGGTGTTCTACTTAAGATCCAACTTGGGGGAAGTAATGCATGATGGCTCAAGTACTTGGGTCCTTGTCACTGTGTAGGAGACCCAGACAGAATTCTGGACTCTTTGACTTTGGCCTGGCCCAGCCTTTACATTGCTGCCACCTGGGGAGTAAACCAGTGAGTGGGGGAATCTCTCTCTCTCTCTTTTTCTCTCTCTGTTTCTCTCTCTCTTTCTCTCTCTCTCCTTTGTTATATATATATATATATAAAACAAAGAGGGATAGGGTTTTATTCACAGCTGCCACTATTCATAGGGGATATATCTCTCTACCTCTACTGAGTGCTTAGAAACTCAGGTAACACTGAACCCCCAGGAATACCATGTTTTATACAATATGTACATATTTAAGAGAAAGTTAACTTATGAAATTGGCATAGTAAGACATTAACAACAGTTAATAGTAATACATTGCAATAGTTATGTCAATGTACTATAAGTCAATGAGTTATCATTTAGTATAATAAAAACATGTGAATGTGTTCTCTTAAGCTATCACATTGCACCGTGCTAACCTTTCTCCGTGTAATGATTCATACTGATACAACGCCCATGTGATGAGCTAAGGTGAAGGGAATGGCCATTTGACAATGTGTATTAGTTGACCTCAGGTAACAAACTGCAGAGGGGAAACAAGTGTGTAAGAGGGACCGGCTGCATAGTAATAGGGAAGGAAGCTTCCTTCTAAGTCCTGGAAAGCCATGCATTTGGACACATGCACGTGTGTTAACGCAAGATTGTGTGTGTCTGCCAGGCATGTGTCTGATTATGAGTGTACGTGTGCCAGTAGCAGTGTCTAGAAACATATTTCCACAGAGCACTGGGCCTGTGTGAGTCCTGCTCTAGGGTGTCTGAGCCTTGACAATGAGTGTCTATACTTCAAAGTGTGGGATGAACATTTCTGGGTGGCATCCCATGTGTCAGTACCTGTGACTGCAGATGTGTTTGAGAGTGGCCTTTGTGTGAATGCATGGGGTTAGGGAGTGTATGGAGGTGAGAAAGAGGAGGACTTACCAGCATCACTTGGACAGAGTCTGCCATGAGCCCCACATAGGGCTTCAGGATGTCATAGTGGAAGGCTGGGGTCAGCATGCGCCGGTGCTGGAACCACACATGCTCTTCCAGCAGGAGCAAGCCATTCCCTGGGCCAGAGATGGGCATGTATTTGTATCAGGGTGTCAGGGTTAGAAGGATATCAAGGAATAACTTGGGTTGGACAAAAGAAGCCCAGACATGCATGGTGTAGCCCATAAGAAGGTGAGCTTCATAATGTGAGTTTCAGAAATGTGGGTTTCCCAAGCGGGTTGATGTACCTGATATGATTATGACAGCAGTAAGATACAGATTGAAAAGGTGTTATGAAGTAGATGTTATATCAATATCAGGCTGAGCATGTTGGAGAGGAACTGAACAATGATGTATCAGAAGTCGAGTCTCAGGAGCTCTATCAGTAATAAGGGGTGAGGGTCTAGTTAGAGGCAGAGAAAGGAAGCGTGATGTGTAGTTGGAGTCAAGAGAGTTGAGTGTGCATTTTTGACATTCAAAGAGGTAATCTTGGCAAATCTACCTGGACAGTGAGTGAAGTTCTAGTTTAGACATACATACCAATCCAGGGAGTCAGGAAACTGTAGGGAAGAGCAGCCTTTGGGTCTGGAAGATAAGAAAGAACTTACACAGGAAACTAGCAGTGTCCAAGCAAGGCAGCTCCCAGGAAAGCTATGGCCACACCACAGGCTACCATCATTCTTGATGACTTCATTTGTGTTTATTTCCAAGTTACCTCCCACAGCCTCCCACCCCCTCCTATGTTGCCTTGAAAGTCAACTGGACTTGAGAAGGTAGGCACAGATTATCAAAATCTGAACACCACAGGATCAGGATGGTGAGTTGGCAAGAAATGTTGGCTATGTAACCATGCCAAAGAAGACAGGTACTTGGTTATGTAATGACCCAGGACAATGGCAAATCCAGCTTAATATGGCTATGAATTTTGTCTGATAGTTGGAGAAATTAATGTAACCAATCACATCAAAAACTAGTGATAGAAGCTATCAAAATCTAATAAATGAAGATATAAGAATAAAAATGAGCGGGGGAAATACAGAAGAATAAAGGAAGAAAAGGAAAAAAGGAAAACAAGGAATGAGGGAAGAAAGGCAGGGAGGGAGGAAGTAAGTAAGAAAAAAGGAAGAAAGGAAGGGAGTAAGAGAGAAAGAGAAGGAAGAGAGAAAGAAAGGAAAGGAAGAGAAGAAAGGAAGGAAGGAAAGAAGTAAGAGCGGAAAAGAGGCAAAAGAGGAAGGGAAGGAAAGGATGGAAGGAAGAGGAAGGAAAAAGGAAGGAAGGAAGGAAGAAAGAAGGAAAAGAGAGGAAGAAAGGAAGGGAGAAAGAAAGGAAGGGAAAGGAAGGAAGAGAGAAAAAAGAATGAATAATCAGGATCACATAGCTGCTTTGAACTTTCAGTATACTCAGTAAACATTGTTGGCTTTGGGCTGGGCTGGTAGCTGGTAGAGGGTATACATACAGCTTTAATTTTGAACTGTCACCTTCTTTGGAGTTTTCCAAACCAAGGACAATGTACTCACAAAGGAAAAGCTGCTGCAGATGGGATGTGATTTAACTCACCTGATCTCCCTAGAATCACCTTTATATAGTCAGGGTCATAGATGGTGAAAAGGAGCTCACTCCCCCACAGCCAGCGAGGACAGGCACTTGGGAATTTCTCTACTCGCTTGAGCAGTTGTGGCAGCTCCATATCCACTGGAAACTGTAACCCAAGGAAATGAAATCAGTAGTATCTTTCTTATTAGATTTGATTGTAATGATTCAGACTCTGATCAGATCTCTTGCCTGGTCCTGAAGGTCATGACCCAAAGTCTGATTCTGTCTCCCTCCTGTGCTATCTGTGTTTCCTCCTCACTCAGAAGTGCTTTAGAAATGTATACGCAGTAGGAGCTCAGCTGTTCAGGGACTGGGTCTCTAATGTCTGAAACCTTTTTATGGAACCTGTTATGCAATGGTCTAGCCAGACCTGTGATCAGAGAGGGATTACTAGTGTACCCTATTTATACTGAAGAATAAGGCAGCCACTGTTAGTGATACACCCATGTGATCTCTATTAAACACAGTCTTGTTGACCTTGCCTCTGCTTCCCTGGGTTCCCATGGCTCCTTGGGTGTCTCATGTTTCAATCAAATGCCTTAGGTGTTCAATCAAATGCTCAGGTGTCCCCCTGAGCTGGGCTTAAGAAGAACTTTCAGGGACCAGCCTTTGAAAAAAAAAAAAGAGAGAGAAGAAGTCTGAGCCCAGCAGTGATTTGAGAATGTGAGTGAATCCAAGATGAGTAGAGGATGGATGGGGACACTCATGATTCATCCAACAGCTGCTTATCAAGTAAGTACTCACCCTGTACTGATTGCCTTCTCAGGAGCTAGGAACTTTGAGGGAATAAAGTCCCTGTAACTATTAAACCAACATGTTAGTGAATTAGGGGCAGCATGGACAGGCCTGTCCTCTCTGAGAAATGTCCTGTTCCCGCTACTTAGGAGGCTGCTCTATAATCCCTGCAAAAATCCATCTTATAATCAGTTCTTGGCTTTGATCTGGTGCAGCCATGACCTAGAGAGTAACACCCCAGTTTCTTGCCTCCTTCTCCAGGATCTACCCATGCTGGCCTATCCCAGGTGTGGGTCCCTGTTTTAACACTGTTGTCATGCCTGATTCCTGACTGCTTGGTGCCCAAGCCAGTCAGCTGTCTGAAAATCCTGCCTCCTGGCACTGCCGTAGTTCAAACTAATTACATGTGATTTTCCATTCCTGATAAAGCTGATAACAGCAGTATTAAAGAAAATAAAATACTTATAAGTGCTAGAAATAGTTGTTACTACTCAACAAAAGAGGAGTGGTGGTTCAATACTATGAGTAACGTTATTGAAGAGAATTTATTCAGCACTGATGAGTGCATATGTCATCTCACGTCTATCAGTGTTAAGATATTAGTACCTCTTAACATCAATTCCTAGCTCAGAAAGGGGCATTGTTATATTGTTATCTAATGACAACTGCATTGTCCAAATGTCACAATTTCTCAGTCAATAAATAATCTCCAGTCCATAGTCCAATTTGCTTGAATGAATTTGGCTTTGGCTGTTTGTCTGTAGTCAGTCTGAAGAGTTTCCATCTTTGTTTCCACTGCTGAACATTGACTGTCCTTCTCTGAGAAAAGAGAGGCCCCGCTTTATGTCCCATTGCCAGGACTCAGTGCTGCCAATACAGAGGAGGTACGGTGACACTGTGCCTCCCCAGGCACTAAGGCGACTCTTTTTCTTTACCTTGGCACTCCTCACACCTAGTCCAAATGCTCCTTGTATCACACTCTGTGTGAACACTGAGGTTCAGGGAGAGAACGATGTGCTTGACCTCAAGGTGGACAAAGTCCAAGGTACATATTAGAGGAGTGGGGTCTATTTAATATACAATTCAAACATTGACATGCTTGCCCGAGGACACAGACTTCTCTCATGTGCACCCAGGACCATCAGAGTTCCACCCCTAGATCATCTCCTTGCAGAGTCCTTCAGACTCGCGCACGTGAAGCCAGGTGGTCCCCAGCACCACATGAAGCCCATCCACCCCAGCTGAGCGAGCTCTTCCCTGTGTCTTGGACTCCTTCTGTGAGTCCTGCCTATCATCTCCACACACAAACACTCCCTGGCTGAGATTCCTTCATATTGATGTCCGGCTTCCCTAGCAAGTCCAGGGCCACATAGAGAGGATAGCTCTGAGTGACTGTGGCCAAGGACACCTCTAGAAGCTGATGTTTTGAGAACAGCTGGAGCTGCAGGGGATGCTCAGCCTGGAGATGCAGAGACTCAGGAAGAGCAATCATTGCCTCCAAAGTGCAGGGCCTCAGAACAAAGAGCAGATCCACATGAGGAGGAATGCATGACAGCTGAGTCATGGCAGGTGAGTTCCTGTGAGGGGGTGAGCTCCCTGTCACTGAAATGAGTCCAGCCCTGAGATGAGCTTCGTGTACCTTGCAGGCTGTGCATTGTCACACAGCAAGCTGGGCCCTGTGGATCAGCTGAACTGATTCCAAGAGCCATGATCACCCCCCCCCCCACGCACTCCCCTGTCCTTCTCCTTCCTACCTCTCGCAGGTGCCCAAAGAGCCAGTGGGATGGAGGGCTTGGGAACTGCTGGAGAGCTTTGAGCAGCCATTGGCGGCGCAGGTAGTGCTGGGCTGCCTTGAACAGCAGCAGAAGCAAGCCCAGCAAGAAGGCCACCTGCAAGAGCCCAGAGAAGCTGCCCGGGAGCCTGGCAAGGTTTAGCGCGGAGACACTCATGATTCAGCAAGTGCTGGACTTGTGACTGTTCCTCTCTGTCACTGATTGCCCTTATGTACACATACAGGAGTCCAGGGAAGGTTGCTCCACCCAGCTGAAGGGCGGGTAAATGGTGAGGCTAGAGCTTGAATCACATAATCCCCAATTTATTAACCCTGAAGAATCCACCCAGAAAAGCTGTCTCAAGAGACAGTATGGGCCCAGCGCGGTGGCGCAAGTGGTTAAGGTCCTCGCCTTGTACGCCCGGGATCCCATATGGGCGCCGGTTCTAGCCCGGCAGCCCCGCTTCCCTTCCAGCTCCCTGCCTGTGGCCCGGGAAAGCAGTCGAGGACGGCCCAAAGCTTTGGGACCCTGCACCCGCGTGGGAGACCCGGAAGAGGCTCCTGGCTTCGGATCGGCATAGTATCAGCCGTTGCGCTCACTTGGGGAGTGAATCATTGGACGGAAGATCTTCCTCTCTGTCTTTCCTCTCTGTATATCCGCCTTTCCAATAAAAACATAATAAAAATAAATCTTAAAAAAAAAAAAGAGAGACAGTAGGAACACCCCTGCATCTACCATTTTCTGCTTTCCAGGATATCCATGGATATTTACTGAGTTCCTACTATGTGCCAGGCAGCGTGGAAGGTGGTAGGACACAGTTGTAAGGAAAACAGTTTTGAGCTTTAACCTCAAGGAACTCACGGTCTAATTTACCAAATGTTGTACAATGTAAGCAACAATAAAAAAAAAAAAAGATTGTTGGTTTTACTATTACTCAGGTTTTAGTGATAAGATCCTTGATTACAAAGAGGCAAAGTGGTGTGTTAAAGAGCTAAGAATTCTTCTCTGTTCAACTCCCAAACTGCCTACCCCAGATACTTACGGAATATTCCCTAAGTCTTGACAGATGGCTGTCAGTTATTGCCTGAGAAGACTGTGGGTGGAGGCAGCACTGGCGTTGAATTCTCAGGTCAGCCTCACTGCTGTCGTAGTTAGGAACCCAGCAGAAATGCTCAGCGTCTGCTTTCACGAGGTGGTAGTAACACCTCTCATAAGTACCCCATAACACTGGACTCTGTGCTTGGTATATGCTTGCGGGGAGGGCGTCTCAACTGATCTAGAACTGAGGTCTTGCAGCAGGGTGGAGGGGTCCACATTGGGGGAGGGGGCGGGGGGAATCCCATTACCTATGGAACTGTATCTCATAATACAATGTAACAATAATTAAAAAAAAAAAAGACTACTTGTTCTTTCAGCCATTCATTTGCTCAGCAACTACTGTTTTCAGACAATCTAGTGGCAGAAAATGAACCATAATTAGGCTGTCTTGGAGGAGTGGAATTTCTAGCCAGGGAAGGAGAAGATTATCACAGAGGAATGGACTCTTGAAAGATGAACAGCAATTCACCAAGTGGAGAGCAGGGCGACAGTGACACACAAAAGAACAACGGTGTGTTCATCTTTATGCTCTTTACTCGCGTTTCTTCATGACTGTCTGCCCCAAGGCCAAGTGCAATGCTCAGGATGCACAGCATAAAACACAAAAGGTAATTCAGACAATTTCTTAGTAGCAGGGTCTTGCAGCGGCCATGAGTTTTCTCCTCTCTCGGTCCCTCAACCATCCTGCTTTCCACACTCTTGTGACCTGCAATGTTTACATAAGTCATGGACCAGAGTTCGTACCTTTACGCCTGAACCCCAGTGCAGATCAAAGCAAAGTGCAGAGGGTCATACCGCCTCTCGCCTGCAGCCTCCTCTCTCCCAGACTCCTCCCCCTCTCTCCCTTCCCTGCTTCTTCAGTCAGCCTTAGGTCTCTACCTCCCATGCATCTGAGAAGGAGACACCAAGAGCCGTCCCTTTGTGCTCCACCACACCCCAATTCTCAGGCTGAAACCTCACTAACCTGATGATGTTAGGAGAAAGTGCCTTTTGAAAATCTGGGGAAGTAGGGTTGCAAGTATCATAATGCTCTTAAAATTATTAAACACATGAAATTCATTCCCTTCATATAAATAGAAAAAATATTTTAAATCAACACATAGTAATTATATGATTTATGTGATACAGGGAGATATGTTTTTACATGTTTAGAATGTATAATGGCCAGATCAGGATAACTGGCATGTCTGTCACATCAGACATTTGTTTCTGTGTGTGAGAGAACATTTGCCATCCTTTCTATCATTTTGAGATGTGCAAGTAATTGTTGTCAAGCATGGTTATTCTGTTGTGTAAGAGAAACTTAGAAGTGATCCCCTCATCCAACTGCACGTGTACCCATGAACTCTCCTCTTGTCATTTCCCTCACCCTTAGGCTTCCCTAAGCTCTGGTAAGCACTGTTTTATTCACTTCCATGATATCAACTTTTTAGCTTCCACATGTTAACTGAAGACATACAGTATCTGCTTTTCTATGTGTGACTTATGCCACTTCATATAATGTCCTCAGTTTCCATCCATGTTACCACAATGACAGATTTTCACACTTTGGATGGCTGAGTAGTACTCTCTATTGTGCTCAAGTACTCTGTATATCATCACGTGATTTTTGTTTATCCATTAGAGGACAAGTTGGTTGATTCCAGTGTTAGGGAAATAGGACTAACTCCCCTCCTTTCTTTACTCAAAAATAAGTTCTAAGTCTACCTCTTTTTTTTTTTGTCTCTGAGTTTTCTCTCACAGAAACTCCTCACACCTGGTTATGTTGGAGATTTTTCAAAACAAGCACTTGTACTCCTTACCAGCAAGCTTCCAGTTTAATTAGTGTAGTGAAATTGCAAGACCTGTAGGACACCGCTGTGGCTAGCCCTTTCTGCAACTCGAAGTCCCAGGGTTTATCCATATCTTCCAACCCGCTGCTGCTGCTTAAAACAGGCCCTCTGTGCAGCCAAAGCGATGTCTCCTCTCGTCTCTTCTCAACCTCTCAGGACTATTGTTCCTTTTCCTTCTTGTCCTTATACATTGGCTCTTCTTGCAGCTTTTCTTCTTCCTCTTTGCTCTGCACCTGCTGCTCCTTGGGACACAGCACTGCTTCTGTAAGATGAAAATGTATTGATCAGTTGCTTGGTAACCCATCCTGGTTGTTCTGGGTGCTTTGGCCCACCAAACACCTGTCATATATTTGGATCTTATGACTCATGTTGCATTAAATATCTGTAAATAGAAGTTATTTGACACACTTTTTCATTATATACATAATAGTATATATAATATACATTATATATATAATCTAATCTAATCTAATCTAATCTAATCTAATATATAGTAGTGGTAGTGCCAGATTATTTGGCAGTTGTATTTGTAGATTTTTTCCTTAGGCACATATTAGACACATACTATTTTATAAAGTGGCTGTGTTACTTTATAATCATACTGAGAGCTTATGAGATTTTCCCAATCTACTCATCCTTGGCAACAACGGTTGTCTATTATCTTTTGGCTATAGCCACTCTGACTGGAGTTGGGTGATAATTCATCCAACAACCAGCTGTGTTAATAGATGGCCTTTTAAGGTCCTCTTTTGAGAAATGTCTACTCAGATTATTCTCCCATTTTTTATCATATTCTTGGTAGATTTTTTTCTTGCAGAGTTGTTTGAGTATATTATGTATTCTGGAAATTAACCCCTTTTTGGATGAATAACTTGCAAATATTTTCTGTCCTTTTGTAGGTTTTCTCTTGAATCTGTTGATTATTTGCAGAAGCTTTTTAGTTTTATGTAATCTTGCTTGTCAATTTTGCTTTTGTTGCTTAGGGTCATATCGAAAAGGTCTTTGCTGATAGCCACGTCTCTAAGCATTTCACTTTCATTCCTTCTAATGATTTCATAACTCTGGCTCTTAAATGTAGGTGTTTGGCCCATTTGATATTGATTTTTGTTTATGATAAAACCTGGAGACTAGTTTCCTGTTATGAATAGATGTATAGTTTCCTAGCGCCATTTAGAAGAGACATCATTGTCTCCAACATATGTTCTTACTGCCCTCATTGACAGTTGTATGTGCATGTGTGAATTTGGTCAAAGTGTCTACTTTTATGTTGGTATGATGTTGTTTTAATTAGTTTAATTTTGTAGTATGTTTTGAGATCATCTGCTCAGGATTGTTTTTGTCTGTTTGAAGTCTATGTGATTTCATAGAAATTCTAGGAATGTTTTTCTTCTGTAAAGAATGTTACTGGTACTTAAATGGGAATTGCATTGAATCTTTAAATCATTTTGACTACTATACATTTTAAAAACAGTATTAATTCTCCCAATCCATGAACACGGTATATCTTCTAAGTTTTTGAGGCTTCTTTGGCTTGCCTTAACAGTGTCATGAACATTTGCCATAGTGGTTTAAGACACCAATTTAGATGTCTGCATCCATATCTGACTATATGAATACAGTGCCTGGTCCTATTCCTGATCCCAGCTTCAGGAAAATGCAGACACTAGGATAATGCAGCGGTCCTGGTTTAAGGTCTTGGGTTTATCCACGTGGAGGATTTGAATTGATTTCCAGACCCCTGTTTCAGTTCCCTGCCTGGAGCCTTTGGAAGCTGATGAGCAAGTCAACAGATGAAAGCCATCTCACTCTTCTTCCCAACCTAGGTGTGTGTATATGTGCGTGTTAAATTATTTAATCGGTCAATGAAAACATTTATTCCTAGATTTTTGTAACTAGTAGCTAAGGTGAATGGGATTTCTTTATTGATTTCTTTCTCAGTAATTTTGTCGTTGGTGTATAAGAAAGCTACTGGGGCCCGGCACAATGGCTTAGTGGCTAAAGTCCTCACCTTGCATGCACTGGGACCCCATATGAGCACTGGTTTGTGTTCTGGCTGCTTCACTTCCCTTCCAGCTTCCTGCTTGCAGCCTGGGAAAGCAGTAAAAGATGTTCCAAACCTTGGGAAAGTCAGATTTACAGAGAGAAGGAGACTGACTTTCCAATAAAAAAAAAATCTTATAAAAGAAAGCTACTGATTTCTAAATATTGATTTTGTATTCTGAAACCTCATTGAATTTTTATTTTTATCAACTCTTAATACTTTTTTAGTGGAGGTCTTAGATTTTTTTCTATGTATAAAATCATGCTGCCTGCAAACAGGGAAAAATTTTATATCCTTTTTTCTTCATTGTTAAACTCTTACTCTTTATATTGTATTTATTTGGCTAAGACTTCCAACACTGTATTAAATAAAAGTGGTGAAAATGCAACTCCTTGTTTTTTTCCTGATCTTAGAGCAAACACTTTCTAGTTTTTCCCATTTATTATTCACAGGTGGGGAATATTTTTTTTTTCTGCCAAGAGGTATTTGAATATATTTATAACATTATTCAGAGGCCATACAAAATTATCATCTCAAAAATTAACCTGCTATAGATTCATTGAATTTTGAGTCTTGACTGCAGTCTTGTCTTGGCAAAGTCAGACCAAGTGATTCTGTGAGCACTACACAGCCCAGGAGCCAGACATTCCCTACCCCTAGTGCAGGTTGTGCATCTGTCATCTATGACCTTCACTGTCTATATTCCTTCTATGTCTATTGCTCAATCATAAACAAGTGCTGAACATCATCCAATGGTTTTAATGAATTTATTGAGATGATGACATTGTGTTTATCCTTACTCTATTGCTGTCATGGATAATATTTATTGGTTTGCATATATTAATTATTGTTTTACAAGCCTGGAATCAACTTGATCATAGGGTATAGCTTTTATGATGTGTTGTTACTTTCAATTTGATAGCATTTTGTTGAGAAGATTTGGACCTAAGTTCAGCAGGGATATTGGTCTGCAGTTGGCCTTTTTCATTGTGTTTATGAGATGTGAATGCCCTTTGATGATTGGAATGAGCCACTCTCCCGGTGAGCAAATTTAACTAAGCCTTTAATAAAAGATCAATTCATGTAAAGACAACAGATTTTATATATTCCATAAGCGCAATTTTAAGATACTTATCTCTTTCCTTCAAACTTTCCTATTTCCTCTATTTTTAGGTTTATTCTTTATATATTATAAAATCATAGCTTTTTAAAATTTTATTTTTAATATTGTTTACATAGTTGAAAGGGATGCAGGCCAAATGGGTCTTTGGTTAGGGTGGGAAGGATAGGTATGGAGGAAAGTTAGTGAGACATGTGTTTCAATCTTTTTCCTTCCTGTGCCCACAGGGGAGAGGCCAAAACTATATTAGCACCCAGGGATAAGGGACAGTAATTTGATGATGCCTTAGAGACCCCAATGTGGGGAAGAATATTTCAAGGGTGTCATGACAGAATTTCATTCTTTTTAATGGCTGAATAGTATTCCATGGAGAAAATGTATCACAGTTTCTTTATCCACTCCTCTTTTGATGGTCATCTGGGTTTTTTCCATGTCTTTGTAACTGTAGATTGTACTGCTGTATGCAAAGGCATGCAGGTCACTTTCTCATATGTAGATTTTATTTCCTTTGTATATATTGCCAGCAGTGGGATAGCTGGGCCATACAATTTTCAGTTCTCTTAGCACTTTCCATACTGACTTTCACTTACACCGAGAGTGAAGGAGGGTGCTTTTCTTCCCACATCCAGCAGGTGTTGTTAGCCTAGTTCTGAATGTAGGCTGACTTCACTGGAGTTAGGTGGAACCTCAATGTGGTTTTCATTGTATCTCCCTGAGAGCGATGGAGCCTGAGTATTTTTTATATGTCTATTAGCCATTTGAATTTGCTCTTTCGAAAAATATTTGTTCCTATTTTCATCCATTTCTTCACAGGGTTGTGTGTGTTGCTGTAGTTGAATTTCTGAAACACTTTTATAATCCTGGATGTTAGTCTCCTGTCAGCTATATAGTGTGCAATGACTTACTCCCATTTTGTTGGTTGCTTCCTTATAGATTTTTTTTTTTTTTTTGCTTTTCTGTACAGAAACTTCTTAGTTTGATATAGTCCCATTTGCTTACTTTGGCTTTAACTGCTGTGACTTTGGTGGCTTTTCTAAGAAGTTTTTCTAAATCCCTAGATCTTGGGGAGTGCTTCCTATCTTTTGCTACAATAGTTTGTATGTTAGAGAATACAATGAGAATCAAACTTGAGCACAAATGCATTAAAATATTTTAAAAACAGCTCATTAGAAATTTAAGTTACACGAATGAAAGAAATCTGTTGCTTTAGCAGTCTTGGTTTAGGACAAAGCAATAATTCAGTTTTGGCAATAGTTGAAGATTTTCAGATGCATTTGAAAATTATAACCAATTGATTAGAGTTACTTCATGTTCTTAATAATAAATTTGGCAAGTTTTTACAGATGATTTACAAATGTAGATAGAATAGAATGCAAAACTCGATTACAAGAAAAGTCTTAAGCAATCAGATCTTGAAACACTGTGACTGGAACTATAAAACAAGAAGAATCACTTGTTACTCCACATAGTTTTTGAAACAGACCTAAATAATCTTTTACTTTTGTCCAATCTAAACTTACTAATTGTACTAAACTTCCTTATGGATCATATGAACAAGCACAGTTACCCTTTTAAATAGTTTTTTTTTTTTGTTACAGAAAACTCTAAAAGCTAATTCACAATATATAAAAGGTATGACATTTTCTGACCAGCAAACACAGACAGTGATGCATGGTAACAATTTTGAGATTTTCCTAAAATAACGCTAGCTGGAAGAGTGGTATAAACCTAACATTTATTGTGAAATCATTTGTTATTCAATCACAAGGGACACTGAAGCCAAGCAGTGTTACTGTGAAATGACATCTTTCTTATGCAAAATACAAATACATCCTGGGGAATTTAGAGCTCTGATCAGCACTTTCATCTTTTAACATCAAGACATCAAGACAGACAAATGACAACTGCACACAGCCCAGACCAGTGGCCGGAAACTTACATCCAGAAACAATCCAGAAACCTGGTGTGCCATAACTATGCCTAGTGTGGATCCTGGCTCAAGAGCATCCAGTCTTCTTGAGTCACATATGAACACTCAGAACAGAAATGGATGCATGGTTTCTTATGAGCAAAGGTCTGTGCAAATCCTGTAAGCCAGGCTTCCTGGCTCAGCTGCTGTGGCCGAATTAATCATCACAGAGGCTTCCCAGACTGCCTGGCCAGGTTCTGTAGCTCAGGATGGAGCTGCTCTCTGACTGGGGCCTCGAAAATGTTGTAGGGAGAAAGTAAAATCATGCCAGGCTGATGGCATTGTTTACTAGAAACTAGCAAGTGAAAAGTCACCATGATCATCTGGGCTGAATAAAACCTTGAGAAGAAAAATGATCGTAACCGTGAAATTCATCCATTAAACTGAAGACCTGTATTCCAGCTGTCTCAGAATATAAAATATTCCCCAGAGACCTCCAGCAAATAATCTGGACACGTTAACAAAATCGCAAAAATTCACCTTTTACTGGCTTCTTGGTCCATATTCCATTTTTTATTTTTGTTTATTTTAAAAATATTTATTATTTTATTATTATTATTATTTTATTGGAAAGGTGGATATACAGAGAGGAGGAGAGACAGAGAGGAAGATCTTCTGTCTGATGGTTCACTCCCCAAGTGACCACAATGGCAGGAGCTGAGCCAATCCGAAGCCTGGAGCCAGGAGCTCTTCTGGGTCTTCCACGCAAATGCAGGGTTCCAAGGCTTTGGGCCGCAAGCAGGAAACTGGATGGGAAGCAGGGCTGCTGGGATTAGAACCTGCAAACATGTGGGATCCTGACACGTGCAAGGCGAGGACTTAACCCAATACGCTATTGCTCCGGCCCATTTTCCATTTTTATTAAGCTTCAGTTTGCCCTTGAACTCTTAAGTATACAAGTTAAAATTATACTTCTATAATTTTTGACATCTGTAATAGTAACATTTTATTTTATTTTTTCAGTGCAGATGAATTTAATTAAAAAAATTTTTTTTCATCGTTTCCTTCTTTCTTTTTTTTTTAAATCATCATTTTTTCCCTGTATCTGGAGTCAGGAGAGAAAAAAAGGGAAAAGCTCCACCCAGCCTCCCACCCATCCCAGGTCCCCAATGTGAGGCACGCTCCAAGGGTCCTGTTTATGCAGTTTTGATAGTTCAACAGTTCTGAATTGCTGCCAATCTCGCCGTTCCAATTGCGATAAAACCTATTCAGAATCCACTGGCTGACATATTCTCTTCATGGTTGAGGTTCTAAGATCAGCAGTTCAGTTGGAGGGCTCTCCAAAGAAACTTCATCTGAGATGATCCCAGACCTGATTCTTGTGTGAGTTTGTCAGTACAGGGTCCGACACTGTTCATCATCCCAATCAGCTTATGCACTTCCTGGTCATTGCAATTGCTGGGTCAGTTCTGTTTCCAGCCCTGTCTTCCACGTGAACCAATGGGTGCTGTAGTCCAGCCCGATCCTACCCACTTCATACTCGGTCCTCACACAAACCAGTGAGAATGCAGCCTAGTCGGGGCGACTCCCTATAATCCCCAACAGGCCTGCCCACTATCCTGGTTCCCATGCATGCCAGTATGTACCGCAGACTTGTTCAGTCTGTCCCACATACATGTCAATGGACATTGAAGCCTAGTTCAACCCAACCAGCCCCACTATCCAGCCTACACACATACTGGCAGGTGCCTTTTTGTCTAGTCGTCCCTGTCCATATCCTGGTTTTTTTTCTCTCCAGCGGGAGTGGTAACCCCGAGGGAGGTGCCCACTATCTCCCTACTAGGCCACTCCCACTCCCCGGTTATGCACTCTTCAGGTGGCTCTGGCATTTAACTTGACAGAATTAGCCCCCAGTGCCAGCTTCTGCCAGCTGATGCTGCAGCAAAGCCCAACCAACCCTCACCCACTCTAATTTTTGCTTGCACCAGCCGGAACAGTCAGCCCAGCCTGGCCCTTCCCTTATCCAGCTCACGTGAGGCCCACAGGTGTTGTAGCCCTGCCTGGTCTGGTCTGCCCCATCCCAGCTCACGCTCTCCAGTGGGAGTGGCTGTTCAGCAGAGGAACCTTCCACATCCCCCTGCCGGCTTTGCCTCCCCCTCCCCCATCACCCGGTTCTCGGTTCTCACGTGTGCTAAGAGTAACATTTTAACTTAGTAAAATTTTGTACCTCTTAGCATGGATAGTACTTCTAAATATAATACAAAAGCCTAATCAGTTGTCTCTACAAAATGAAAGATAAATCCTTTGGTATTTTCAGAGGCCTCGCTTTATAGAAACATCAAGTTTTTGAATTTTAGGATCCCTGCCAAAAAGGCTTAAAATATTTGATAGAATTAGTAATTTTTAAATAATTCATTTTATATGATTATAATATAGACTATGTTTAACTAGACTTGATGCCATTACTCAAGTATTTCCAAAGCAAGAACATTTGTGAATTTTAAACCGTGAGAATTTAATGAGACAGAGAACACAAAGATTACCTTAGTATGAAAACTTGAACCTAAGAATTAGAATATTGGGAAAGAAATGCTGTTTAGGGAAAATTGATATATGAATAATATGCACTTGCCACAATTGATTGGAATTTCATCTTTCAGGGTATATTCTTGCAGGGTGAGGAGCACAGATGGGTATTAAGTGTAACTGTTTTACAAACACAAATTGAATAGAATATTGCTGATTTTTTTTATTATTTATGATGTTTAATATTTTAAAGTAGTTTTCATTTTAGCAGATTATTTTCCTTGGAAGTAACACGAATGGAACAGAAAACTTGTATGAATGAATAATTTACATAAAAACTCATTAGTGATCTATTTCACTTTGACATACTTAGAACAAGTAAGAGATTGTTACATGGTTACAAAACTATACCAATGTGTAATCCCAATGAATGCAATAAACTAAGTGGAAAAAGAAATTTTCATTTATCCCTAGGGCTAATTTATAAACACAGCTTAGAAGTCTATGAAATTGAAGTTATATAACATTTACTTTATTTATTTATTTATTTTTATTGTTTACATTGTATTATGTGATACAGTTTTATAGGCGCTGGGGATTCCCCCCACCCCTCCCATACCCCTCCCACCATGGTGGATTTCTCCACCTTGTTGCATAACCACAGTTCAAGTTCAGTTGAGATTCCTTCCTTGCAAACACATACCTAGCATAAAGTCCAGCGTCTTATTGTCCAGATAAGTTCAGTGGCCTCTTGGGGAGACCTTCTATGGTCTGAAGATAGGTCTAACAGAGTAAAGATCCGGTCAGTTAAAAGCCCCAACAAAACCTCAGAATCAATATACAACATTATGGAATTAATTGACATAGTATTGAGTAAACAATATGTTAAAAATAATGCAAGTTCGGGCCTGGCGCGGTGGCGCAAGTGGTTAAGGTCCTCGCCTTGCATGCCTGGGATCCCATATGGGCGCCGGTTCTAATCCCAGCAGCCCCGCTTCCCTTCCAGCTCCCTGCCTGTGGCCCGGGAAAGCAGTCAAGGACGGGCCAAGACTTTGGGACCCTGCACCCACGTGGGAGACCCGGAAGAGGCTCCTGGCTTCGGACCGGCATAGTACCGATAGTATCGGCCCATTGCGCTCACTTGGGGAGTGAATCATTGGACGGAAGATCTTCCTCTCTGTCTCTCCTCTCTGTATATCTGTCTTTCCAATGAAAAAAATAATAAAAATAAATCTTTAAAAAAAAATAATGCAAGTTCCATTCTTCGAAACATCTGGGTTGAGACAGTATCAATGACAGGTTCAAAAAATAACAAACAACCAAACAAAAATTACAAGTTAAATCAAGGCAAACATGTGGTATCTAACCTTTTGGGATTCGCTCATTTCCCTTAGCATTATAGTTTCCAGTTGGGCCCATTTATGGGCCCAGTGCAGTAGCCTAGCAGCTAAAGCCTTCTCCTTGAATGCACTGGGATCCCATATGGGTGCCGATTCTCATTCCAGCAGCCCCGCTTCCTATTCAGCTCCTTGCTTGTGGCCTGGGAAAGCAAGTTGAGGAAGGCCCAAAGCCTTGGGACCCTGCATGTATGGGCGAGACCCAGAAGAAGCTCCTGACTCCTGGCTTTTGATCAGCGCAGCACTGGCCATTGTGGTCACTTGGGGAGTAAATCACTGGATGGAAGATCTTCCTCTCTGTCTCTCCACCTATCTGTATATCTGACTTTCCAATAAAAATAAATAAATCTTAAAAAGTTTAATTTACATTTACATTATTTTGTATGATGAGAGGAGTGACTGTTATAAGTATTAGAATGGTATTTTTGAATTACAGGAGGCAGTCTGCACTGTTTTTAAAGATGTCCAGGCTTGTCACAATGAAAATATTTAGCATTCATTTGCTTTTTTAAAAAAGAGATTTATTTATTTTTGTTGGAAAGACAGATATACAGAGAGGAGGTGAGGCACAGAGGACAATCTTCCATCTGATGGTTCACTCCCCAAGTGACCGCAATGGCTGGAGCTGAGCCAATCCGAAGTCTAGAGCCAGGAACTTCCGGCTCTCCCACGCAGGCACAGGGTCCCAAGGCTTTGGGCATCCTTGACTATTTTTCCAGGTCACAAGCAGGGAGCTAGATGGGAAGCGGGGCTACCGGGATTAGAACCAGCACCCACATGGGATCCCTGCGTGTTCAAGGTGAGGACTTTAACTGCTAGGATATTGTACCAGGTCCTCATTTGCATTTAAATCACAAAAGTTTCAGGATGTTTAGATGGCCCTGCCTTATGGCTGACTAGTTTTTCTATGGAGTCAACCCAAAGTCCTGTGAAATCAGCATAAGATTCTCAGGCTCCTAGGATGACTTTTATATAACTGCCTGCAAATTCAGACCCAGTTTCAATCTTTCCTGGCCCACTGCACTGCATCCCATAGGGGTGAGTACAGCTTGAAGCACCTGTTCCACTGTAGTACTATACCGCCCGTTTCCAACCAACATAAAGCACAGCAACAAAGACACTGCTACACGACCTATAGTAACATTGCACGTTAACTGCTCACACTGAGGGAGTTGTCAGCATGCTCATCCTAAGGATCACAACTTTCTCTTAGCAAAATCATAGGGAATCCAGTTTGCTCCCTGGCTCCAATTGTCTAAATATCCCACACACTTCAAGAAGTGGGTCCATAGGACACACAGGCTTTCTTGAAAGCTTTGATGATGTGAAAAATCTAGATTACCATACAAAAATTGGTTATTTTCTTATCTGAGTGCAATTGGATGAAACTTTCGCAATTTGTGAGAGCTCTGGAGAATATGAAGCATTTGGGAAGTGTTTGGTCAGATGTAAGGGTGAGGTGGTAGAAGTGGTGCTTACTGCTTTTCTTCTATCTCATTCTTAGCATCCTTACTATAGAAATCCTGTGCTTAAACATCAAGTTCTCTTCTTTTTCTTAGCTCTAATTTCATTTTCAGCCACATTACGATAGCATCTTCCATTAGGAGAATCTCTCATGAGTTCTCCTTTTCTTTCTCATTTGCACTATGTGAAATTCCCTTGTTAGGCATTTTACGGCAGTTTCTCCTTCTAGGGGGCCTCTCACGGCCCCCCTTTCTCTTTCTGCCTTGTCTGTGTTGTGAGGGGTTTCCTCCCCAGTTAGAGGGCCCTTTCGCAGGTTCCGTGTCGTCCTCATCTGTATTGTGAGGGATTCCCTTTCTGGCCAAGTAACGGTGGCCTCCGCTGTTAGGAGGGTCTATCAGATCCCCCTTCGTCACCGTCCTTATCTATACTGTGGGATAGGGAAGGATGAATGGGTGAGTCAGAAAGTGGGGGTGCAGAGACAAGGTATTAGCAATAGGAAATACCTTCTTTCTTTTTCTTTTTAGGCTTTTCCTCCATTCCCCATCTAACTCACAGCTATCACAGGAACTCATGACAGCCTGCTGGAGGTTCTCCTCCCTGTCTCCGCCTTCTATAATTGTGATAACAGTTTTGATTAAAGGCCATATATTCCAACAGTCGGCAGGAATATCCTCCCCTGTCATGCGGGCCTCCTCCATGTGTTTCCAGGCACGATCCCAGACTGCAGTTTCTAGTGTGTCTCCATCTGAAAACCAAGGGTTATATTTACAAATAACCTCTAAACAAGAACGCAGTTACTGTCTACTTACATTTACTCTACTTTTCAGTAAAAATTGCTGCATAAGAGAGATAAAAGGCTGCACTCTGCACTGGTTCTGGCCCACTTTTCCCACTCACCTCTTCCTCTTGGGGTCTCCTTCGCACTTCCTTTTCTTCTTTCAAATCCCTGTTCACTGGTGCCACTTGTTTGCTGTCCTGCAGTGATGGACTTGGTGCACAGAGTCTATAACAGCACTATCATGATGCTAAGATAGCCAAAGTTTATTAACAACATCAGATTTTTAAGGACTGAGGGTCACAGAGGCATCAGGGGAGGGGGGCCCAATCCATTTGCATTTCAGTCAGCAAGGGACAGCTCCCCAATACAAAATCAGTTGTCTAGCAAGTCCTTTGTCTAAATCTGCGGACCAGGAAGTTTCCTGTCCATTCATCTCCTTATCAACTTCTCCTGGGCCCAGATTTTTGCACAGGATTCAGGATGTCTTCCCGCAGAGGCCCAAGGAAGTACCAGGAACATAGAACATTCTGTGGTGAAGGAACAGCTGAGAATGAGAGGATTGATGTGCCTGTGTGAAGTATGGGTGCTGATTCCACAGAACCCATTTTTGTCACAATCTGTGAACACCTGGAGAAAGGGCGCTAGTGTATCGATGTGTTCCATTACACTGCATCGGACTAAACCTACAAAGTCAATTAAAAACAACAAGAATAGCTGTTAACTCTCCTTATCTGTGTATTATACATTTGCAGATTCAAACAATGTTACATTAAAAATATTTAGGGAAAAAAGCAACAGGCAATAAAATAACAATATAATATAGAACTCCATGTGCTATTTACATGGTATTACATATTATAAGTAATCCAATGATTTACAATATTTGCATATTGTACAAATAGTTGCATATTTGAGGATGTGCACAAATTAAGTTGAAATGCTATGTCTTTTATCAAAGGAATGAGAGAATTTCTAGATTTTGATGCCAACAGGGGTTCTGTAACCAATTGCATGTGGATAATCAGAGATAGTCAACTTGCATATTTGAATTAAGTCCTTTCAAATCCAGTTAGGATGAAATGACATGAACTACATTGGATGTCCCAGCAAAATAGCTGATAATGTCCTAACAGTTGGATGTTGGACTTTCTGACATTGTCCACACCTGCAGTGTTGGGAGACACCTCAGTGGCAGCGTGATGGGCTTGTACAAGTTCATGGAAGACACCCATTGTAAAACTCAAAGGGAAATCAGTAGGGAGGTGAGGGAACTTGCTGATGGGGAGGGGAAACCCCTGTGCCTATTAAACTGTGTCATAAAGCAAAATAATAATAATAAAAATTTTCAAAAGAAGATTAAAAAAAAAAAGCCAGTATTTCTAAGCCAGACCCTAACATCCTCCTGCCCTCTGGTGGCAGCAAAGTGACTTGCAGCTGTTTTCCAAGGCAATATCAACCCTGGGATAAACCCTGTTTGAAAAGCGACTCAAGCAAGAAAATTTTGCGTCAGATGTTTTCTGAGGAAGCTGATTTATCATACTAAGGATTCACAGGATCACTGACTCGGAAACTCTTTGTCTTCTCTAACTTCTTACACAGGTCATTGCACTTTATATTCCCCTAAATAAATGAGTTTTAACAATGACCACTTAAAACGCCATTGTTCAGCTCAACAACATTTTCAAATGGGTTCTACATTTTAAGTACTAGGAATCTTTCACATGCTGCATGTTATACACTAAAAGTGGGTTTTTCCTTATAGAGCATTTATTGCTTCTCTTTCTTTTTCTTTCCCTTGTTTTTGCCAACGTTGAATGATATGAATATACATTTATGGTACGGATATTCCATTTCATTTACCAAATCTTGCCAACATTTGTTGGCAGACATTTGTATATAAACGTATAACTGTGCAGTTAAAACTATGTTGGGAAAAACCACAAAGTAATGTGATGTTGTAAAGCTGTGTACAGGGCTCCTGACACCTTTCATACACATGGTTTGAATGGCAACACAGGCAAATCTTCTGATTCTGAGCAAAGGAAAGATGTCCAAGATGGAGCGAAATGGAAGGTTGGTGAATTGAACTGAAAAATAGTGGGTTAATGGAGAATGTGTGGGAAGAGAGATGTCAACCCTTTAAGACTCCAAGGGATTGAGAAAAGCAATCACTTCATATTTGCTTCAGAAACTGAAGAGACAGTTAACAGAACAGGAGAAAATATTTGCAAGTTATGCAACTGATAGAGGGTTAACATCCAGAATATATGAAGAGTCCAAGAAAATCAACAATAGCAGCTGACATGTGGCAAGTGGCTAATCCTCCACCTACAGTACTGGCATTTCATATGGGCACCAGTTTGTGACCAAGCTGCTCTATTTGCCATCCAGCAATCTTATCACGGCCTGCAGTGGAGGATAACCCAACTCTTTGGGTTCCTGCGCCCATGTGAGAGAGACTGAAAAGTAGCTACTGACTTCTAGCTTCAGAACAGGCCAGCTCTGGCTATTGTGGCCATTTGGGGAATGAACCAGTAGATGGAAGACCTCTCTCTGACTCTCCTTCTGTTTGTAAAATCTGCCTTTCAAATAAAAAATAAACACATAAAATTTAAAAAAAACAACAAAAATAATAATCCAGTTAGGATATGGGTAGAGGACCTGAACAGGCAATTTTCTTTTTTTTCTTGTCAAAAAATATTATTTTACTACAAAATAAACAAAACATTTCATGTTCCAAATCCATTTGGAAATGTTGTATTTTTTAAACATATTTGATTTTGTTTTATGATGTAGCTCTGTAAGCTCTGGGGTCTCCCGTTCCCTTCCCCAAGGTCCCTCCTCCCCCCATTGATTTTCCCTCTAGTTTTACAGTGGATGTCCTTCATGAATAGTCACAAGTCCATCATGCTGTTATTGAAGTGTTTCCTGAGAATGTAGTCATGGACATTTGTCAGAGAGCCCATCATCTTACTGAACAGGCAGTTTTCAAGAGAAAAAATGCAATTAACCAATAGACACATGAAAAATATCGCCATGCATCAGGTAAATGCAAAGGAAATCCATGATGAGGCTCACTTCACCCCGGTTAGAATGACTCTCACCCAAAATCAAAAAAACTAAATTATATCAGGAATGTGATGGAAAAAGTGCCCTAATCCACTGCTGATGGGAATGGAAACAAATGCAATCACATGGAACACAATTTGGAGCGATCTCAGAGATCTGAAAATATACTCAACCATATGCCCTAGCCATTTCACTTACAGAAATTCACCCAAATGAAATAAAATCAGAAATTGAGCTATTTGTAACCCGTGTTTACTGCGGCTCAAATAACAACAGCCAGTCTCAAAAAGGCATATATCACATGTTTTCTCTGATTTGTGGAACTTAATACAGAACAGAAAAAAAAGTGTAGAAATTAAATGATCTCTGTGGCATATAATTGTCATTTTAGCCTATGTTTATACTCCAATTGAAATGTGGCCTTATAGTTGTCTTTTTACTTGTTGGATAGTATGTTTAGAAGCAAATTGGGCCCAGCACAGTGGCCTAGCGGCTAAAATCCTCTCCTTGAACTTGCCTGGATCCCATATGGCTTTGGAACCCTGCACCTGCGTGGTGAGATCCGGAAGAACTCCTGGCTCCTGACTTCAGATTGGCTTAACTCCGGCCAATGCTGCCGCTTGAGCAGTGAATCATCAGACGGGAGATCTTTTTCTCTGTCTCTCCTCCTTTCCCTATATATATGAAAGAAGCAAATTAATTCTGTGAATAGACCGGATTAAAATTATGTTTGCAAATACTGCTGAAGAAAGTCAAGGGAGAGGGGTGTGGGTGAGCTCAGGGGAGTGAAGGATGTCATTGTCTTCTTGGAACTGTACTTGTGGAACACATAAAATCTGTTCTCTTATACTTTTTAAAAATAATTTTATACTTTTCATAGTTGTAAAAAGGGAGGAAATCATAGAGATAGTTCAGTATAACCAAGGCTATACAAAAGTTCAGCATAATTAGGGCTATATGAAAAACCTAGAGCCAACAATTTTCCGTGGGAGAAATCTGAAATCATTTCCTCTAAGTCACAAACAAGACAAGGATGCTCGCTTTAACCACTCTTACTCAATCTATCATTGGAAATCTTAACCAGAACAGTAAGGCAATATGCAGAAATAAAAGAAATACAGGACAGGTATTTAGGGCAGTGATTAAGATACCAGTCAAAATAGTGTCATCCCATATTAAAGTGCTCAGTTTTGAGTTCCAGCTCCACTTTCAATCCAAGCTTTCTGCTAGTGTGTACTCATGGGTACGGCAGATGGTGGTTCAAGTATCATATCCCCGGCACTTTGTGGGAAATCTAAATTGAATTCCAGGCTCCTGGCTCTGATGTGGCTCAGCTCCGCTGCTGCAGGCATTTGGGGAGTGAACCAGTAGACGGAATAGCTCTGTTTCCTTGTTTGTCTCTGTAACACTGCCTCCCAAATAAATAATTGACTTTAAAGAGAGAGAGAGAACTTGGAAGCAAATTCATGCATCTACAACCAATTTGCTTCAACAAAGATGCTAAGAACACACACTGAATAAAGGACAACCTGGATGCCTGCATGCTGGAAAAAGAGACTAGAACTTTGTGTTTTACAAAGCACAAAATACAAGTCAAAATTAATTGGACTTAATGAAAGACCACAAATGATGAAACTGCTGAAAGGAAACACAAGAGAAATGCTTTAGGACATTGGCGTTCTTGGATGTTGCTCCAAAAACATAGACAACAAAGATAAAAAAATGGGATTACATAAAACTGAAAAGCTTGGGTTCAGTGCAATAGCTCAGGGGCTAAAATTCTCACCATGCACATACTGCAGTAACATGTGGGTGTTGCTTTATGTACCAGCTGCTCCACTTCCCAGCCAGCTCCCTGCTTGTGGCCTGGCAAGGCAGTGGAGGATGGCCCAAAGCCTTGGCACCCTGCACCCATGTGGGAGACCTGGAAGAAGCTCCTGGTCCCTGGCTTCAGATCGGTTCAGCTTTAGACATTGTGACCACTTGTGAAATGAACCAGGAAATGGATGATCTTTTCGTTTCTCTTTCTCTCTATAAATTTGCTTTTCCAATAAAAAGAAATAAATCTTTTTAAAAATGCTGAAAACCTTCAACACAGCAAAAAAAAAAAAACAACAACCAAACCAAAAACCAAAAAACAAAAAACCAAACCAAAACAAAACAAACCCACTATGTAACTAAAGATCTATACACTGTTTAATTTCTACACTAAGCAGAAAATATCTATAAACTCTTCATCCTGTGAGCTTGTTATCCAGAAAATGTAAGGAACTCAAATAATTCAACAAAAAGTAATCATCATTATCATCATTACCATCATCCGATTTAAAATTGGCTCCAGTTGTAGACAATACCTGGGTTGCCTTGTACCTAGGCATGTGTCACATTGCTGGGAGAAAAGCAGCCCATAGCTAACAGACATTCTGGATCTGGCTAATGTTAAATTACCGTTAACCATACCACAATATTAGCAAAGTTCCGTGTGTGTGTGTGTTTGTTTAGGCATGTGGGTAAGACAGGTAACACTGGGCCAGAATACTCCACCTTGATGTCTAGGTGGGGAAGAGGGAGAGGGTAGAAATGGCCTGGGGATGTATTGGAGTAGGAATGGCTGAGGGTGTGTTTGACAGGGGAGGAATGACTTCTGGGAGCTTCCATAAACTGGGTCACTGTGCTTTCAGATAGGCAAGGGACCTGAGATGAAGTGGATTAGAGAGGGAAAATGGAGAGCATGTCTGGGCCAGGCCAAGGCACCCACCATGTGGGAGACCTAGACCATGCTAAAATAGCACATCCTGTGGTCTGCTGACACACTCAAAAGCTGGGGCCGGGGAGCATGCCTGGCTAGACTAGACCATTGTAACCCAGAAGAGAACCAGATCTTGGGAAAGATCACGTAGGGACTTGTGGGCAAAATCTTTATGGACTGCAGCACCTGCTGGTTTATGAGAGAGGTGGGGGTGGGGTGGGCCAAGCAAGGCTAGACCACAGAACTCACCTGACAGGAACCCACTTTACATTCATGGAGATTGGGAGTGGAAGAAGACCTGGGGCGGAGGGGCAGGTTGAAACACCCATCAGCACATGCAAAGGCCAGGAGTGAGGGCAGACGATGTCAGCAGGGCTGCTGCAACTGCCATCACACAGATCTGGAGCTGGGAGTAGGCTTGAAAGAGGAACTTGGGGGACTTCCCTATTAAGCTGCAGCTCCCTCTGGAGAGCACAAGAACTGCAGCTGAGAGTGGGCCAGGCCAGGCTAGCCTGCAATACTTGTCAGCATTTATGTGGGCCTGGATGGAGACAGGACATGCTGGGCCAGGTCTCTGCACCCACTGGCATGCATGAGAGCAAGGACAGGGTGTGGGTTAAGTGCTGCTGGACTAGCCTGGAACACCTGCCAGTGAGAACTGAGACTGTGGGTGAGTCACACTAGAGAGGCTTGTAGCAACTGCCAGGCTATGGAAGACCTGGGGCTAGGAACAGGTCTGGTAGAGGAGCTCTGGGGACTCCACTGCCTGGCTACAGCTCCCACTGGTGAGTGTGAGACCAAGGCCATGGGAAGACCCAGCCATCAACATTCATATGGACTGGATCTGGGGACAGATCTAGCTGGGCAAAGTTCCAGCACTCAGTAGTGCTTGTAAGAACCAGAATAGGTGTGGGACAGGTTAGACTAGACTGTGGCACCCACTGGGTCACATGAAAGCTGGGTCTGGGGCTAGGCCAAACTGAGCTCATCTGTAGCTCCCATCAGTAAGAGCCGGAATGGGTGTGGGCCATTGGACTTGGCTGCAGTACCTACCAGTGAGTATCAGGGCTGGGAGCTAGGCATGTCAGTCTGGGAAGCAGCACTTGCTGGAACACACAAGATCCATTGCTGGGAGTGGGCCTGGTAAAAGAACTTGGAAAACTCTCTTACTAGACCTCAGTTCCCACTGGTGAATGCAAGAATCTGGGCTGGGGACAGACTAGACCAGGCTGGTCTGCAGTACCCATTGACATATGTGTGGACTGAGTCTTGGATGGATTGGTCTGGGCCAATCCATAGCACACAGTAGCATAAGCAAGAACCAGGACAGGGTAAAAGGCCCAGTTGGATTGTAACAGTCACCAGTTCATATGAGGACTGGTACTGGGAGTGAACTAGGCTGAGCTAGCTACCCACTGCCAAGAGCTGAGGTGGGCTGGGCTGAACCAGGCTGCAGCAACTCTGCTGTCAAATGCCAAGTCTGGGAGCAAGCCATCTCTACTGGGCCAGAGTATCTGCTGGCACATGCAAGGCCCAGGGCTGGAACCTGGCCTAGCAAGAGAACCTCCGATACTCTCCTGCTGGCCCACTGCTTCCACAGTGAATGTGAGAGCTAGGACTGGGTGTGGACTAGGCTGGGCTACGCTGCTTCCTCCTCTGGAGTGCACAAGAGTCAGAATGAGTGCGGGCCTGCAAGGCTACACTGCAGCACTAGCTGGCAAGTGTCAGGACTGGGTGCAAGTCATGTAAGGCTTAACTGCAGTACTCCCTGTCAGACACAAGATCCGATACTGGGAACATGCCTGTCACGGAAATGCCGGGTAATCCTTTACCGCCTGTACCTTCTGCTGGTTAGCATAAAACCCAGGCCTGAGGGCAGCCCAGGCTGCAGTGCCTGTCAGCATACTTGAGGGCAATGTCTAGGGGTGGGCCCTGCTTTGCTGAGCCACAACACTCATGGGTGCGCATGAGAGCTAAATGGGAGGTGGGATGTGGGCTGGGCCTGACTAGACCACAGCAGAGGCTGAAATGCACAAAAACTGGGGATAGGGCAGGACTAGTGGGGATTATTGGGGGTTGCCCCAATTACAGAGTAGCACCTACTGGTATGCTTGAGGATGAAGCCTGTGGTGGGTGGTGAGAGTGAGCCACAGTAACAATACATTGGTTCACATGAGATACTGGGCTGGAGTGGGTGGCTACATCCACCACTATGTGCATTGGCTGCTGCAGGTCACAGATTGAACCTGACACTGCACTGGCTGGCACGTGTAACAGTCAAGTCTAGGATCACCCCAGAGCTTCTTGGGGAACTCCACTACTGGGCTGCTGAACTCAGACCCCAGCCACAGGGAAAAATTAGAGTAATCTGACCTCAGAGCTCATGTGTTGGGACTAGGCCTCCCGGTTGCAGCATGCCCAGATGCACATGGGGGACATGACAGCCAGCTCACCTAGGCCAGCAGGGAACACTGACTGCCTTGTCATAGGATGGAAAGCAGAGCAGGTTGGGCCATTCTGTCCACGTTTTGCAGCATGTTCCTGGGCCTGGGGACGCACTAAGGTGGAACTGGTCAGCCAAAAGACCTTGCAAAGATTTTCTCAACCCTGGAGCAATAAAATTAACAATCTCTCAGAACTATCAAAACCATTCAAGTAACACCCTCACAACACTGTTCCCCACATTGGGGTCTCTAAGTGTCACCAAATGACCATCTCCAAATCCGGATGCTAATGTAGTTTGATAGCAAAGAACAGCAGCCTCTCCCTCCTTCCCCGCAGACACAGGAAAAAATTGAAACCTGTGTCCCACCCATCTTCCTCGTAACTGACCCTCCCCGCCCTAATCAGAGGCCTGCACGGGTGTATATCCCTCCCAATTATGTAAATCAAACTAAAACTTTTTAAAATTAAAAATCATGTAGACCCACAAGAGACTTTGAATAGCCAAGGCAATATTAAGCAAAAAGAACAAAGCTAGAGGAAAAAAAGGCAAATGATAGGAATACCCATTTCACAAAAATGTATACACAAAATGCCAACAAGTATATGAAAACATACTTAATATCAATACTTCTCATGGAAATGAAGAAAACCACAATAATATACAAGTATCTCTCTTCAGTTAAATTGGCTATTATCAAACAGATTTCTTAAAAATTACAAATACTGACGAAGATGTGAAATACAAATTTTTTCTTTAAGATTTATGTATTTGGGCCTGGCACGGTAGCCTGATGGCTAAAGTCCTCTCGTTGCATATGCCAGGATTCAATATGAGCATTGGTTTGTGTCCTGGCTGCTCTACTTCCCACCCAGCTCCCTGCTTGTGGCCTGGGAAAACAGTCAAGGACAGCCCAAAGCCTTGGGACCCTGCATCCATGTGGGAGACCCAGAAGAAGCTCTGGCTCTGGATTGGCTTTAGATCGGCTCAGCTCCAGCTGTTGTTACGTTTGTCTTTTCAATACAAATAAATAGCATTTTTCAGCATTTCTCTATGAAAAACACATCTTTACTTCTCCTTATACGTTTTTCTTACATTGCCTCCCATTCCTTGCCTTATGTTCTCCATTTCTCATTTCTGCCCCAACTATTATGTGTGAAATCGTCCTCTGCATCTATTTGTCAAATTATGAACCATATTCCATAAATTCAGAGTCCATTCCTCTTGTCACAATCCTCAGGTTTATTTACTTATTTTAAAGATTCGTTTATTTATTTATTTTTATTGGGAAGTCAGATATACAGGGGGGAGAGAAAGAGAGGAAAATCTTCCATCCAAAGATTCACTCCCCAAGTGGCTGCAATGACCAGAGCTGAGCCAATCTGAAGCCAGGAGCCAGGAGCCTCTTCTGGGTCTCCCACGCAGGTGCAGGGTCCCAAGTATCTGGGGCATCCTTTATTGCTTTCCCAGGTCACAAGCAGGGAGCTGGATGGGAAGTGGGGCCACTGGGATTAGAACCAGCGCCCATATGGGATCCTGGAGTATGCAAGGTGAGGACTTTAGCCTCTAGGCTACTGCACTGGACCCTGTTATTAAATTTTTGTTAAAGATTTATTTATTTTTACTGTAAAATCATATTTACAGAGAGGAGAGACAGAAAGATTTTTGATTTGCTGGTTCACTCCCCAAGATCTCAAATTACATGAAAAGTTCACTTAGAGATGGTTATCTTATTTATATGTACCTATATATATATCAATATATATAATAAATAAACCAATATAATTATTTTATAATATTCTTATTTTATTTTAAATATTGATTACATAGTTGTGAAGGATGCAAGCCCATGTGAGCCTCTAACCAGGGTGGGGAAGGCTGAGGTTTGGAGAAAGGTGGGGAAAACAAATGCTGCAGTTCTTTTTTTTCTTGCTATGTCCACAAGGGAAAGGAGCTGCTCCTCGCTGTCAAACCACATCAGTTCCTGGGATGGAGACAGCCATTTGATGTCACCTTAGAGATCCTGATGTAGGGAAGAATGTTCTGAGGGTACTACTTGACTGGTCTTGATAGGTCTGAGACATTGCCAGCTTCATTGCACCAGCATTGAGAAATCATTCTAAAACCTATTGGCTGACCAGGCCTATTTCAGTGTATCCACAGACCTAGATGTTTGCTGCCAAACCTAGCCAGGAGAGTTGTTTAATCTGTTCTGCTTTCCATCTTTTCATGAGGTGCCCAATGTCCTCTGTTGGCTTAGATGAGCTGACTGCCATGTCTTTCATGTGCGTCTGGTTATGTTCTCTATTATACAGGCTATTTGCGATAGGAGGCCCCGTCCTGGTACATGTACTTAAAGTTCACACCGCATATCTCGTGACTTTCCCTGAGGCCATGGCTTGAATCCAGCAGTCCAATTGCGGAGTTCCACATGAAACCTCAGCTGGGTGTCCTTAGACTTGATTCTTGTGTGGGCGAGCTAGTGCAGAGTGAAATTAAGTCCATCCCCTGTGCCAACCAGTTCACATACCAGTGGATGCAGCTGCATGGTCAGTTATGTCCTCAGCCCCATCTCTCACATGTACCAGTGGGTATTGTGGCTCATCCCAGCCCAGCCCAGCCCAGCCTGTGACAGGCCCAGACCTCACACATACCAGCAGGTTATGAGGCCTAGTTGGGGCGACCCCCAGTATCCACCACCAGGTGTGCCCCTATCCCCTGTCTTTTTGTGCACCAGCAGGTGCTGCAGCACAGCCCAGGCCAACCCCCGCCTCCACCCCAGCCCTGGCTCTCATTTGAATCAGTAGGTATCTGTATCCTAACCCAGTTTGTCCTCAGATACAGGCCAAATGCACACTGACAGATGCTGTAGGCTTGCCTAGCTTGGCCCACCCCCAGTCTTGGAGCTCATGTGAACCTAGTCCAGCACTCCCAGACCCAGCCCATACACATGCTGATGGGTGATGCAGCCTTTCTCAGTCTGGCCCAACTCTATATCCAGCTCATGGTTACCAACAGAAAACCCTCTACTAGATGTACCACCAGCCCTGAATTTTGCACATGCTGATGGGTGCTGCAGCACAGCCTGACTTACTCTGGCACTTTCTCTGGCACTCAGTGGTGTTGTAGAGTAGCCCAGCCCACCCATACACGTCCCAGTTCTTGCTGGCAGAATTTTCTATCCCCAGTCCTAGCTCTCAGGTGAACTGGTGGGTGCTGCAGACTAGTAGGCCTTCCCACCCCTCATTTTGGCTCTCATGTATTCCATTAAGTGCTGCAGCCTAGCTAAATCCTGACCACACCTGGACCCAACCCACAAGCAGGACAATAAGTGCTTCAGCTTTGTCTAGCCTGGCTTACTCCCAGGTCCAGCTCTCACTCTCCCCAGTGGGAGCAGCGGCTAACAGAGGTATCTCCAAAGTTGCCCCTACAAGGTCCACTTTCAGCCCCAGATTTTGTGTGTGCCAGCAGGCGTTAACAACCCAGCTTGATATGGCTTGTCCTCAGTCCTGGTTCTTTCCAGCAACTACAACCTAGTCCAGCCTGGATTGCTCACAGACATGATCCACATGCATGATAATGGGTGTTTCCTCAGTTGCTCCAAGCTCTGGCTTTTGTGTTCACAAGTGGGAGCTACAGCCTAACAGGAGCATCACCAAAGTTCTCTTGTCTCAGGCCTGGATCTTGCACATGCTGGTGGGTCCAGTCTGGTGTGGCCCACCCCTAGTCTTGGTACCTGCCATCAGATATTGCAGCTTAGCCCAACCCATCCCACTCCCAGTTCTGGCTCTCATGTAAACAGGTAAATGCTGTGTCCTAGGTGGCTCAGCCAATACCCTGTCCTGTTCCTTGCAATGCCAGTGGGTGTTGAAAGCTTGCCTGGCCTGACCCTCCCCAGTCCCAACTCTTATGCTCACCAGCAGGAGTTACAGCTTAGCAGGAGAGTACCTAAAATTCCCCTACCAGATCCTCTCCGAGCCCCAGATCTCAAATGCTATGGTCCAGCCTGGCATGGTGGTGCAGACCTTCCTGACGTCTGCATGTGCTTGCTCATGCTGCAGCCTGGCCAAGCCCAGCCTGCTTTCAGCTCTGGCTCTCATGAGTATGGGAGGGTTCAGTAGTTTTGCTTGACCTGTCCTGCCAACAACCCCAGATCTTGTGTACATCAGTGGGTGCTATAGCCCAGAAAGGAGAGCACACAAATCCCCTAGAGAACCCAAGCCCTAATTCTCTCACATGCTGGTGCCAAGCTTGACATGATCAACCCCCAATTCCAACACTCACCAGCTAGTGTTGCAGCTTATCTCTGCCAGGCCTATTCCTACCACCCCCGTCCCTCCCCACAAGCTTCAGGGTTTTTTTGTTTTGTTTTTTTATGTACTAGCAGGCAATGCTACCTAGCCCAGTCCACATGGGCATTTGTCTTGCAGACGTGTACTCTGATTTCCCATTTCTGAATCACCTCATCTTTTTTCCCCTCTCAATTAGCTGCAAGTGTAGTGGTCTGGTCCATGGAAGTATCCAGATGTCATTGGACACCTGTCAAGCATGCCCTTACTGACCCCCACTCCAGTATATCCTTAAGTTTCCTTCCTTGGTCAATCTGAAGTCTCCCTCAATGCTGTGTAACTTGGAACAAACTGGGGCCAAGGCAGCACAGTCCCATCTGGTACCCTCTCCTGCCAGAGTGCACCACATGGCCCCTCAGTGTAATTATCTCACAGTTATATCTAGGTGAAGTTAATTGTGAAAATTGAAATAGTAGACAAGTACAGTCATTGCATTATTTTGTTTCTCTGTCAAAGGCAAACCCTGAAAGATTTCTGTGCTAGATACACAGGAAGCAATAGAAAATGTATTGCCCTGTCATTGCACATTTGCTCTTAGGTCAAATGTAAGCTTCTATGCTTGTGATCATCTAGCAGATGTAAATACATATCTGCAGGCCCAGCAAACCTAGGCAAGAAGTGGATGTGGGGAGGGAGGAAGACGGCAGACCGTGAAAGGTTGGTGTTGCTGAATGTGTGGAGAGATAGGGACAGAATTTTGGGAGCAGAGATCAGGAAAAGCAGAATTGCAGGGAAAGGTGTCTGAGGCTCCCTGGAGTTGGAGGAACCAAGGTAGGTGCCACACAGGCAAGAGAACTGCAAAAACTCTCAAGATGGCAATCTGCAGCTGAGTAGGTGGAAGCAGACAGTATCCAGGGCAAATAGGGACTTGGACAATACCTAGTGAGTCACAAATCCATACAGGGTGTTCCATCCAACAGGACAGTCAACGGGGGGTCACAACCAACCTAGGAGAGAATGAAGGGACACGAAGAATGGACAGCAAGACAGGATATCTGATCAAGCTGTCAGTTTATTGGTTTTAATTGAGGGTTTTAATATTCTTCAGTAACTAAGGTTCAGGGAGGAAAGGAGAAACTGGGATGCAAGCCATGGTCTCAAGACCGATTGTTCTTGAGCAGCCACCATATCAACAATAGTAACGAACAATAGTGTAGGTAACCAGTAACAGGATGTCGGCAGGTACAGCATAAATCACATTCTGAAACAGTTGCTAGAAACAATTGAAGCTAAGCGTGTGATTAGTTTCATAACTTCTTTCCCAAGCATCTAGCCAGCCGGGGGTTTTCCACTGGCCCATAGTTCTATATTCAAAATGGCTTCAGTGTGGCTATAGCACACGGCTCCTAACATAACTTCAGTGTGGCTATAGTACACAGCTCCTGACAACAGGGAAAACACCAATGGGAGTCTTAGCCTACCCGTAAGAAACAGAGGGAGGTAGAAGGGCTCTTAAACCAGGACATTGGTGAGAGAAAACCAGCCTGAGGAGGAAACCACATGCACAGACCTGAGCAGCTCCTACTAAAGGAAGGAATGCCGTTGGGGAAAGGGAATGCAGGAGTGAAGCGTACAGGTCAGAGACACGCACAGTGAGATCTGAGCCCACCCTCATCCAAGGGCTCTCAGACCTGGGCCACCCACAGGGACACCAGAATCACCCAAAATGGAGAAGAAGGTGTCTCTTGGTGACCCAGCAATGTGAGGGCAGGTTCCGAGGGTGCACAGGAGTAGCAACAGCATCAAACAGCCACCAGGCAGGGGACCGACTGCAGGGGAACCCAGCAGCAGAGGTTCATATTTTGGAGTAAAGCAAAGGCATGCAAATCCCTGCTGTCGCTTGCCTGTTGGGGGTGAGGGAAGATGTGATACCGCCAGAGTGTGGAGAGTCTATCTGCTGATTGCACACTGTGCAGCAACAGGTAGGCCACTCTCACTCTGGATGACTGCACAGCGGTGGAGGCCATGAAGGTGCCCAGCGGCAAGGAGCTTGCACACAGAACTGGAACATGCAGCCCCTGGGAAGCAACCCTGTGCTTAGAAGTTGCAGAGCTTCCCCCAGCACATACCTGCTGCATCCAGCTGAGCCAGTAACGTGGACAGGGAGAGGGTCTGGGGATGAAGAACCGACAGGAGACCAGTGATGGTGGAAGTCTCTCTCTGTTACTCCTTCACCTCGCCTTATGTATCTTTTCCATAAATTTCTTTAGCAAAGAAATTGCATACAGCGGAGCCTAATTCTTCTCAGTCTGGAAAATGAGTCCAGGAGAAATGGAAGAAAGAGCCCAAGCAGAGAGGGGTGCAACAGGGCCTCCTCACTCAGTGTCCATGCCCTGGAAGGGCAGGAGCCCCATGCCCCCTGCAGCTCCACATCCTTCTGAAAGGCGAAGGTGAACTGCTCCAAGCCAGCAATGACATCCTGCATTTTCCTCCTCCGGATCCTGTTTTGCAGGGTCAACAGTTCAGCCTGTGCTTCTGCTGTAGCCATAAGTAGGGTTCCTGTTACTGCTCAGCTTAACAAATGGTATTAACTCTTTAGCCCCCAACCCATACCTGCCTGAGACTGTGAAATGTGAGTGCTGAGGAGAGTGGAAGCACTGGATGCCCACAAGGTGGCACCAGCTGGCAAACATCCTGGTTGCCAGGCCATCTGATGGACCTCACAACCCCCAGGTCAGTATTCACAGTTGTCCCAGAAACCCCCAACAGCACATCAGAGACTAAAATCTGAAAATGACAGCAAAGCACAGAGCCATGGGAAAAGGCAGCAGAAAAAGAATTGATTCAGATGAAGGAGCCAGAGCTCATCACTGAAGCCAGTTGAAATAACACAGAAAAACCTTGATTTAGCACATGAACACATCATTAATAACAGTGAGATACACCACAAAACAAAAAGCACATAGAATGAAATACTCCTAGTCAGGGACAGAGGAAACTGCAGCAAAAGGGAAAAATATCTCACAGGCTAGAAAGGGTTAATGGATTTTAAGTTCTCCCCAGTGGAGGTGGAGAGTTTGGGGTCTGGCAAAATTCCCATTTGTTTCTGAAATCAGTGACCAGGGAAAGACAAAATGAACCTCCACCTCTTGCTAGGTATCTCTAACAATTAAGGGTACAGTAGGGTGACTTTGGCTAAGACAGAACTGGGAAGGGGCAAGGCAAAACTCAGTTGTGTGTTCCACATGGAAGATGAGCTGGAACAGCACAGCAGCATCGTTATGCGAAGGGAGCCCAACTAGGCTAACCCTCTCCACTCTAAAACTCAAAGCTGGCAGCCAGGCTGTGGTGTCTCAGAAGAATCCCTGTGTTTGTGGAGGCACCCCAAAGGGTATCTCCATTCAGCCCTTCATTCCTGTGACATGCTAGCTTGGGACTCCTGTCAGTACAAGTAAATCCTGGTTTTGCACCAGCACATACTCATCAGAATAGCATTTGCTGGGAGTACTGAGATGAGGATAAAAACCAAAAATGTCCCTCAGTTTCTATCTCTCCCAAGTCTAAGATGTCTCTTAGGACTCCTATAGCTCCCCCGTGGTGTCCAGGTGTGTGCTGCTGAAGACCACAGAAGAAGGAGAAAGGTGGGAGTGAAGTCAGCACACTTGACTCACCTCGTCGCTCAACCTTCTGTGCCTTTTGGGATGTCTCAGTTAGAACATTATGTGCCAGAAGTAAACAGTCTGCTCCCGTTTCCTGCGCCATGCTAGACCTAGGCCTCTCTCTGGTCCAATATTCTCTGATATTCCAGAGAACATACAAGTCAGAAGCAGCATGTGCTAAAAACATTCCCTGCAAGAGTGCAAAAAGATGGCCAACCTCAAGGAAGCTGGTATAAGGTGGAGAACAAAGAGAGAAGGACCGATCCAGCAGAGGAACAAACCAGGAGACACAGAATTGCAGGGAGAGGAGTGGGAAAGACACTCTGTTTTTTTTTTTATTTTTATTGTTGTTTACATTGTATTATGTGGTGCAGTTTTATAGGCGCTGGGGATTCCCCCCACCCCTCCCATACCCCTCCCCCCATGGTGGATTCCTCCACCTGTTGCATAACCATAGTTCAAGTTCAGTTGAGATTCATTCCTTGCAAACACATGCCTAGCATAAAGTCCAGCATCTTATTGTCCAGATAAGTTCAGTGGCCTCTTGGGGAGACCTTCTCTGGTCTGAAGGTAGGGCTAACAGAGTAAAGATCCGGTCAGTTAAAAGCCCCAACAAAACCTCAGTATCAATATACAACATTATGGAATTAATTGACATAGTATTGGGTAAACAATATGTTAAAAATAATGCAAGTTCCATTCTTCGAAACATCTGGGTTGAGACAGTATCAATGACAGGTTCAAAAAATAACAAACAACCAAACAAAAATTACAGGTTAAATCAAGGCAAACATGTGGTATCTAACCTTTTGGGATTCGCTCATTTCCCTTAGCATTATAGTTTCCAGTTGTGCCCATTTAGCCACAAAGAACTGCATTTTGTTTTTTTTAATAGCTGAGTAGTATTCCATGGAGTAGATGAACCAAAGCTTTCTTATCCAGTCTTCTGCTGATGGGCATTTCGGTTGCTTCCATGCTTTTGCAATTACAGATTGTGCTGCAATGAACATAGGGATGCATGTTGGTTTGTCGTGAAACAGGTGTTTTGGATATATTCCTAGGAGTGCTATTGCTGGGTCATATGGTATGCAGATTTTGAGTTGTTTGAGTGTTCTCCAGACTGATTTCCATAAAGGCTGTACCAACTTGCAGTTCCACCAGCAATGGAGTAGTGTTCCCTTTTCCCCGCATCCTCGCCAGCAAGCGTCGTTGGTGTTCTTTATTATGTGGGCCAATCTTACTGGTGTTAGGTGGTACCTCATCGATGTTTTAATTTGGATTTCCATTATTGCCAGGGAGCTGGAACATTTTTCATATGTTTGTTTGCCATTTGGGCTTGTTCCTTTGTGAAATGTTTGCCCATTTCCCGTGCCCATTTCTTGAGTGGCTTGTTTGTTTTGGTGGTTTGGTTGTTTTGAAGTTCTTTGTATATTCTGGAAATTAGTCCCCTATCACCTATATAGTGTGCAAAGATCTTCTCCCACTCTGTGGGTTGCTTTTTTACTTTGCTGATTGTTTCCCTTGCTGTACAGAAGCTTCTTAGTTTGATGAGGTCCCATTTGTTTATTCTGTTCTCAACTGCTATTGCTTTTGGTGTCCTTCTTAGAAAGTCGGGACCTACTCCTAGGTATTGCAGGGTATTTCCTACATTTTCTTCCAAGAGTTTGAAGGTTTCTGGATGTAGGTTTAGGTCTTTTATCCATGTAGATTGGATCTTAGTGTATGGTGATAGATGTGGGTCTATCTTTTTGTTTCTACAGCCTATCAGCCAGTTGTCCCAACAACATTTACTAAAGAGGCCTTCCCACTTGCTTGGACTGTCATTGGTCTTTTTGTCAAAGATTATTTGGCTGTATCTGTGTGGGTTCCCTTTTGGTGCTTCTATTCTATTCCATTGATCTTCTTTTCTGTCTTTGTGCCAGTACCAGGCTGTTTTGATAACCACTGCTCTATAGTATGTCCAAAGGTCCAGGATTGTGATTCCCCCTGCTAACTTCTTATTTTTCAGGATGGTTCTAGCTATTCGTGGTTTTTTGTGTTTCCAGATGAACTTTTGAATCATTGTATCCAGTTCCGTGAAGAATGTTTTGGGCAATTTGGAATTGCGTTGAAAATGTATATTGCTTGTGGTAGTATAGACATTTTAATGATATTGATTTTGCCTATCCAGGAGCACGGGATGTTATTCCATCTTTTGAGGTCTTGTTCAATTTCCTTTTTAAATAATTTGTAGTTTTCTTCGAATAGGTCTCCTACGCTTTTGGTTAGATTTATTCCCAAATACTTCATACTTCTCTCTGCTATTTTGAATGGTATCCTGTTGGTTAGATCTTCTTCCATCTTGGTGTTATTTGTGTACACTATGGCTGTTGATTTTCGTTCATTAATTTTGTACCCCGCCACTCTGCCAAACTCTCGTATAAGTTCTAGCAGTTTCTGTATTGAGTCTCCTGGTTTTTCTATGTATAGGATTATGTCATCTGCATATAGAGAAAGCTTGACTTCTTCGTTTCCTATACGTATGCCTTTGATTTCTTTTTCTTGTCTTATGGCCTCTGCAAGTACCTCTAGAACTATGTTGAATGGCAGTGGTGATAGCGGGCACCCTTGTCTTGTTCCAGATCTCAGTGGGAAGGGTTCTAGCTTTTCTCCATTCAGTATGATGCTGGCGTTGTGTTTTTCATAAATTGCTTTGATTATGTTGTGGATTTTCCCATCTATGCCTACTTTGGCTAGAGTTTTTAGCATGAAGAGGTGTTGGATTTTGTCGAAAGCTTTTTCTGCATCTATTGAAACTATTATGTGGTTCTTGTTTTGCAGTTTTTGGATATGGTTTATAACATTTATGGATTTCCGAATGTTGAACCATCCCTGCATTCCAGGGATGAATCCTACTTGATCCGGATGAATGATCTGTCTGATGATTTTTTGAATTCTATTGGCTAGGATTTTGTTGAGAATTTTAGCATCAATGTTCATCAAGGAGATAGGTCTGTAGTTTTCCTTCTCTGACGGTTCTCTGTCCGGTTTTGGGATTAAGGTGATGTTGGCTTCATAGAATGAGTTTGGAAGGGTTGCTTCCTTTTCTATTGTTTTGAAGAGCTTGTAGAGGATTGGGGTTAGTTCTGTTCGGAATGTTTTGTAGAATTCTGTAGTGAAGCCGTCTGGGCCTGGGCTTTTTTTCGTTGGGAGATCCTTGATGACTGTTTCAATCTCTACCTTGGTTATGGGTTTATTTAATTCTTCAGTTGCCTCCGGATTCAGTTTTGGTAAGTGGTGGGAGTCCAAGAACTTTTCTATTTCTTGGTGGTCCTCAAATTTGTGGGAGTACAGTTCTTTGTAGTAATTTCTAATTATTTTCTTAATGATTGCAGTGTCTGTTGTTATGTTGCCTTTTTCATCTTTAATGCTATTGATTCTCACTTTCTCTTGTTTTTTTTTGGTCAATCGAGCCAGTGGAGTGTCTATTTTGTTTATTTTCTCAAAAAACCAACTTTTTGATTTGTTGATTTTATGTATAGTTTTTTTGATTTCTATTTGGTTTATCTCCTCCCTTGTTTTGATGATTTCTTGTTTCCTATTGTGCATGGGACTCTTCTGTTGCTGTTTTTCCAGCTCCTGGAGGTGTGTGGTTAGTTCCTGTATTTGGCGTCTTTCTTCAGCCTTGACATGGGCTCCGATTGCGATGAATCTACCTCATAGCACTGCTTTGGCGGTGTCCCACAAGTTTTGGAATGTTGTATCAGAGTTTTCATTGGTTTCCATAAATTTTTTGATCTCATCTTTAATTTCTTCCCTGACCCATTGTTCGTTTAATAGCATATTGTTCAATTTCCAAGAGTGCCTATACTTCCTGGGGAGTTTTGAGTTGTTGATTTCCAGTTTCATCCCATGGTGGTCTGAGAGGGTACATGGTATGATACTAATGTTTTGGAAGTTATTTAGATTCGCTTTGTGTCCTATCATGTGGTCGATTCTGGAGAAGGTGCCATGCACCGCTGAGAAGAATGTATAGTCTGTGGCCTTAGGATAAAAAGTTCTCTATATGTCTACTAAGTCCAGTTGTTCTATTGCTTGTGTGAGCTCTGTTGTTTCTTTTTGAGTTTTTGTTTCATAGACCGGTCCATTGATGTTAGAGGCGTGTTGAGATCGCCTACAAGAATTGTGCGGGTATCTATGTCTTCCCTTAAGTCTGTAAGTAATTGCTTTACGTAACTAGGTGCATTAAGATTCGGTGCATAAACATTAATGATGGTGATTGCTTCTTGATGGATCATTCCTTTCACCAATATAAAATGGACTTCCCTGTCTCTTTTGATGTTAGTTAGAATGAAATCTATCTCGTCTGAAATTAGGATAGCTACCCCAGCTTTTTTTTCTCGTCTATTGGTGTGAAATATCTTTTTCCATCCCTTCACTTTCAGTTTCTTTGCATCCTTTCTGGTTAGATGCGTTTCTTGTAGGCAACTGATGGTTGGGTCTTGTTTGGTGATCCATTCTATTAATCTCTGTCTTTTGATTGGTGAATTCAGACCATTTGTGTTGAGAGTTAAAATTGAGAGGTTGCAATTTTGCCCTGCCATGCGATTGTGTTGTGTGTGTGTTGTTGTCTATGTAATTGTCTTGTTTGTGCGGGCTTTAGTTTGGAGACCTTCTTATTTGCCAACTTTGTTTGTGATTTGCCTCCTTTTTTTCCGGGACTAGCGCATTTCTAAGGAGACTTTGCAGAGCTGGTTTTGTGTAGACATATTCTTCTAGTTTTTCTTTGCTATGGAAGTATCTGATTTCGTTCTCATATACAAATGAGATCTTTGCTGGGTAGATTATTCTTGGTTGACAGTTGTTTTGTTTCAGGACTTGGAAGATCTTTGTCCATTCTCTCCTTGCTTGTAGGGTCTCTTCAGAGAGGTCAGCAGTGATTCTGATGGGTTTTCCCCTGTATGTGATCTTTTCTCTACTTCGTACTTGTCTCAGGATTCCTTCTTTGTCTTCATTGGAGTAGAACTTGAGCACCGTGTGTCTGGGTGTAGATCTCTTTGGATCATGTCTGTTGGGAGTTCTCTGTCCATCCTGTATGCAGGGTGGATTCGTGTTCCAAGTGTTTTGGAAGTTTTCCTGTATAATTTCGTCATGCACTGCTTGCATTCCTGATTCTCTTTCTACTCCCTCGGGTAGGCCGATGATCCGAATATTCAATTTTCTAAGGTAATCCTTCATCTCTTGCATCATTTTATTAGTTTTGCTGAGGCTTGTCTCCAGCTGTTTAATTCGCTGGGCACCTTCATTTTGTGTGTCTTCTGTTTCAGAGATCCTTTCCTCTGCCGCATTTATTCTGTTGATCAGGCTTTGAATTTTATGATCTTGGGCATCCAGTTTGGTTTTGATTTGTTGTATTTCGGTGATTATGCGGTTCTGGATGTCTTCCAGCTTCGTGTCCATGTCTCTGATAAATTTTAGCATTATTTTCTTAAATTCCTTTTCTGGTAACTCTTCCATGTCTTCATCTCGCATGGCCGATATTGATAATGGCTTTTGGCCCTTGTTCGGTGGGGTGCTGGCTCTTTCATCTGGAGCACAACTCTTTCTGGTGGTTTTTCCCATTGTGTTGGTGTATTCTGGTGGGGCCAATGGACCCGTGTGTTGAGGGGCCGTCAGGCACTTTCCTGTAGAGATTGGAGCCTGCAGGCATGGTGTTGCAAGGCGTGGTAATTTTCAAGGCACCGTTGGTGCGTTCTCAGGGCCCGGGGCTGTAGAGCACCACCTTGGGGGCCCAGTGGATTCCAGGCACACTCTGGGCACCTCTTCTACAAGTGTGACACCCCAGGGCGTGGAGGGATGGAGGCACTCTCTGGGTGTGCCCCCTGCACGGGAATCCACAGGGCGCAGAAGGTTTTATGTGCTTTCTCCCTGCGTTCTCCGTGTCAGGGACTGCAGGGTTTTTCAGAGCCCACCTGGTGCGTCTCCCACACACGGGACTGTGGGTGAGGCACTTTCTGGGCGTGGCTCTTGTGCAGTGATTCCACCACTCGTGGTATGTGGGTGTTCAGAGCCCCCGCCCTCGTGTGGCTCCCCCACACAGGCCCTTAGCGGAGGAGTGACCCAGGCGCCCTGTTAAAAAGACTTCACGGCGGGTTCGCACAGTGTCAGTGTGGCGCAGGAGTTTTCAGAGCTCTCCTGGTGGGTCGCCCACGCTCAGAACTGCGGGGTGGGAGGCGAGGAGTGGGCAAGTCACACTGTGGGAGTGGCACCTGCGTGTCAGGGACACACAGCGCTACACTTCCCAGGTCAGAGCCCTCCTGACTCCTGCACTGCGGAGGCGGTTGCTGCAGGCGGGACTGCCCAGCCCGCCCAGCACGGCGGTCAGAGTCCTCCTGGTGCTGTCGCCCACCCACAGGGTATCAGGGTGTGGGGGATTCCAGACCCTCGCCAGCAGCCTCTGCGCACCGAGATGCACTGGCCCCCTCAGCGCAGGAATATCTGAGGCGTCTTCCCGGGGCCTTCTCAGCCACCAATACCACTGTGCGCAGCCGCTCCCAAGGCACAGACCTGACAGTTTCAAGGTGCTTGCCCTGTATTCTCAGAGGCTGGAACCTCTGTAGCGGGGGAGGAATGCGGAGGCTGTTAACCCTTCCTTGGCTCACCGAACCTCCGGCTGCTGCAGTCTGCCTCTGCTGCTGTTGAAGACCTTTGCCAGCGTGGATCCCTCCCGATTTCCTTGTCTCTGAGTTGACTGCGTCTCCCGTCGGGCCGTTCTCAAAAGTGACTCAGCAGGTCTGGAGTGGGATGTCGGCTTCTCTACCTTTGCCCTGCTTCGTTCTCGTTGTTCTTCCGAGTTGTGTGGATCTTTTTGGCTCCACACTGTCCCGGGAGCTTCACGGACCTCTCCCTGCGGTTCCCTGCTGTTCCTCTTTGCTGCTTCTGTAGCGTTCTATCCCTCTCTCACTGGACGCTCCCTCACAGCCTTCCTCCTACGTCGGCCATCTTAAAACCCTCGGAAGTTTACTCTGTTAGCTCTACCTTCAGACCAGAGAAGGTGTCCCCAAGAGGCCACTGAACTTATCTGGACAATAAGACGCTGGACTTTATGCTAGATATGTGTTTGCAAGGAACGAATCTCAACTGAACTTGAACTGTGGTTATGCAACAAGGTGGAGGAATCCACCATGGGGGGAGGGGTATGGGAGGGGTGGGGGGAATCCCCAGTGCCTATAAAACTGTATCACATAATACAATGTTAATAACAACAACAACAAAAAATCCCCTGCACCATGTTGTGTCTGGGATTTCTGCTGGACAAAATATGCTCTCCCGTTGAAATCTGTTCTAACCTCGAATTGACAAGCCTGACCTCAAACTTTGGCCAGATTCAATCAGCCTGTATAATGATGATGCTCTCAACTAGAGCTGGAGAAGTACATGTGTTGACTTTCCACTTACATTAGCGAATACACTTGTTAAGAACTGTACTGGAGGAACTATTCCTGCCGCCTTCATTGTGAAGGTATTAAAGCACCGTCCTCATTAAGTCTATCTCCATTACTTAGATCTCATCTGTAGAAGGGACTGCCTTTTTCCTTTCCCCATCACAGACCAATTGATATTTAGCACATATTGACCAGATAAAGAAAACCGAAACATGAATCCATAAAGACTGAGGAGACTTAGTTGGTGAGAAAGAGCTTTTAGAAGATCCTAACAAAGAAAAGGTAGCGGAGGATTTGTCAGTACCTGGGGCTGTTTGAAAATTGAGGCATGCAGTGCAGGGCTCATGACTTCGCTGTGGGTTGCACCCATTTTTACTGACAACTGGATCTTCATGGAGGGAAGAAAAGAGTGCAGTTATTAGCCCTTCAGCCCGACACCCTGATGGGCTGTTAGTCTGGGGTGCAGTCCAGAGGCGTTTCAGAAAACATTAGGGAGTGACCCTGACCAGGATTTTTTTTTTATTTTGACAATCTTTACATATTTAATTGGGGTAAAAAAAGGTTCAAGGCCTAAAGGGGGATATAAAGGAAGAAGCCCCACCCAGTTTCCCACCCACCCTAAGTCCCGGATGTGGGGCATGCTCTGAGATACTCGATCGAGTGATTCCAATAGTTCACCATTCATGGGTCGCTGCCAGTCTCACCACTCCAAGCACGATGTGGTCGTTGAAGAGTCCATTGATTGACACAGTCCCTTCTAGAGTCTCCATTTGCCCAGTTTTTTTGCTGCCAACAGATAGCTGAGGTTGTTGCTTGACTTGTTCTGTCTTTTCTTGGTTAGGACTCTGAGTCCAGTGTCTCAACTGGGGAGATCCTCAAAGAAATTTTGAGGTATTCCCAGTCCAGATTCCTGCGTGTTCCAGCAAGCATAGGGCCCGGCACAGTCCATTGCCCCGATCAGCTGGTGGTTGCAGTTGCTGGGTCGGTTCTGTCTCCACCCGTGTCCTCCTGTAGTCCAGCCTGGTTCCACCCTGGACACATTTGGCCCTCGCACATACCAGTAGGAGCTGCAGCCCAGTCAGGGCGGCCCACAGTAACCCCAACCAGGCCCTCGCACATACCCTGGCTTTCCAATATGTATGGCATACTAGTCCAGTCTGTCCCAAATACCCTTCTGTTCATATTCTTGCCAACGGGTGTTGCAACCTACTTCCATCCAACCATCTCATCCAACCGGCCCCAACAGATGTTGTTGGGTGTCTGTCTAGCCACCCCAGCCCCTGTCCTAGTTCCCATGCCCTCCCGTGGAAGGTGATGACCCAAGAGGGAGGAGCCCACTATTTCCCTCCCAAGTCACTCCCATTCCAGTTTTGCCCTCTTCAGTTGGCCCTGTGGTTCAACTCGACATGTCTAACCCTTTGTACCAGCTTCCATCAGCTGATGCTACGACCAAGCCCCAACATCCCTCTCCTACTCTGATTGTAGCTTGCACCAGTGGGAATAGTCAGCCCAGCCTGGCTTTCACCCAATCTGGTCCACGTGAGGTGCGCAGGTGCTGTGTCCCTGCCTGGTCTGGTCTACCTCCTACCCAGCTCACGCTCCTCAGTGTAAGTTGCTGTTCAGCTAGGGAACCACCCCTTATTCCCCTGTCAGCTCTGCCTCCTCCCTTCCTGGTTCTCACGTGTGCTGGTTGGGTGCTGCGGCTGTATCCAGCTCAGGCTACCTCACCTTGGCGTTCCAAATTGTGTGTTGCTTTTGTCACAACCAGATCTGGTTCGACCCACACTCTGTTCTGGTGTTCGGATTTACCAGTGGATGACATGAACAGATTCAGCCTGGTCTGCCCCCGACCCATGCCAAATGCATGCCAGTGGGACACTTTCCATGACCTCTTGGCTGTTACCTTCCATGTTTCTTGTGCTGACCTGCGGGGTCTGTGTCCTGCCAGAGGAGTTGCCTGGGCTCCTCCATCAGAATCCCTCCATGTGCCAGGTTTCGTGCATAATAGTGGGTCCATGTGCCAGTACGTCTCCTGTCCTAGCAGGAACAGTGGCCTTTCATAACTCGCCATCATCCCATTCTGGTTCTTGCTGTAGGGTGTTTCAGCCCAGCCATGGTCATCCACACCCCCATATAGCTCGTATATGGCTCAGTTGGGGTTGGGACCTAGCCTAGTCTGTCCCACATCTACCCTGGTACTCCAAAGTGCCAGAAGGTGTTGCGGTCTGGCCCGGCCCGATGAGTCTTTTTCCAGTCCACACTTGTGCCAAGGGAGACAACGACTGTGTCCAGACCCGACCGCAGCCCCATCCACCTGTCACGACCCCTGCCTTAGACACCGTGGCTCAACTCTGTGCTTAATGTGGACCAGTGGAGCCAAAACCAAGCTGGGCATGTCCTGAGCTGCACCCTGTGTTCCAATCATGTTTGTGGACTAAGGTTTGCTTACTCCGAACATTTAGGTCTCAGTTTCACACTGGCATTAAGGTTTCAGGTCCCGGGTCCAGGGAATCACCAGAAATTAGTGTCTCACCTACGCTAATGCTGGTCTTACTTATGGGTGTCCCTAAGCAGCTATTTCATATCATCAAAATCCCAGAACTCGCCGCTGGGCAGCCAGAAGGCAGAGCCTGGCACCACTTGGTGCACTGGCCGCCCAAAGCCGGGATCTCTGTCCTCGCCTTGCGGCAGGGACTGTGGCTGAGACCCCCAGAGGGGTTCCATCCGGCAGGGGCGCCCCCGACAAGTGCCACCTTGATGGGGGGTTAAGCCTGCCCCTTGTCCTGAGACTGGACACCCCCCCCCACCTGTCCTGCCGCCAGCTTTTGGCTGTCGGGGGCAGGGGAGAGCTAGGAATTTACCCCCAGCTCCCAGCCATCTCCCGCGGGAACTTACCCACGAGGGAGGCTTTAGTTGCTCCTGGGCCAGGAGAAGGCTGGGGTCTCTGTCCCTGCCTTGTGGCGGGGACTGTGGCCGAGACCCCAGCGGGGTTCCTTCTGGCACTGGCGCCCCCGACCTGACCAGGATTTCTGAGGCGCCCTAAGACTTCTCCCAGTCTCACGCAACGGGCTTAGTCTGTGAAAGGAAACTGAGTTCGGACAAGACCAACATTCCTGGAGTTGAGGAGAGAGAAGAGAAAGGTAGAATCCCCACTTCCATGGCGATTCCAATGGAAAGGTACTGAGCATCCAGGTGTCTTTCCCAGTAACAAGCGCTTCCCAGTCCTCTGCTTGCTAGAGGCCTAGGATCAAGTCAATGGGCTTTCAGGGAATGTCAGGGAATGCCCTGGCCAGATCCCCTACTCAACAAGCCTTCTCCCATGTCATTCATGAAAGGCCAGTCTGCCAGAGCAGTGTTGCATGACGCCTTGCCCACTGGGCTTTTGGGGGACTGTATTCAGACAGCTGGCTTTCAGGGAATGCGAGGGAGTGCCCTGGCCAAATCCCTTACTCATCCAGTCCTTCCCTTAATGTCCTTCCTGCAGCACCAATCCACAGAAGCGAGGGGAGCCATTTCACAATGCCTTGCCTCCAGAGCATTTTGGGGGACTGGGGTCAGCCAAGAGATTGTCAAGAAAGACCAGGGGGTGCCCTGGCCAGAATCCCTATTTGTCCAGGCCTTCTCTGTACTTCCTGCAGCATTGATCCATGGAAGCGAGGAAAGGTCAGAAAAGTGTCCCAGCTCCAGGGGATTGTTCCACTGAATCTCAGCAAGCCTCGTCCGCGTCTTGAGACTGACAGCAGCACTACATGCATTTAACTGGCCGACAGGAACCCAGTATTTCTTTTCTGTGAGAATTACTAATTGTGGAGAGCTAGTGTCTGAGAAAGATAGGATAGAAAGTAGTCCACTTTGCTCACCATCTGACGAGATGGATGACTGGAGGCTGGATGGAGAAGAACTCAAATCTCGCTGGCAGAATCTGAGTCAAACAGCACCAACACTGTTGTAGGGTTTTTGGCTCCAAATGTGGCAGCAACCTGAATTCTTGTCACATAGGAAAGAATTTTCTTTCTTTCTTTCTTTTTTCTTAATTTTATTTTTTATTTTATGTTTTACAACAAACTTTATTATTATTTTATCATCATTATTATTATTTTCTGATACAATTCCATGAGCTCCTGGTATTTCCCTTGTCCCAGTCCCAATTCGTCCACACACCTAGTTCCTCTGTATCATTACTAAGGTACAGTTCTTCATACTCAGTCATATGTCCCTCATTGCAAGCATGGACAACAGCAGAGAGTCCAGAATCCTATTGTCAAGATAGAGTAAACAGTCTCATTGTAAGTCCATCTTTGTCTGAAAGTAGAAATGCATCCTGCATTGTATCTTCACATCTGGATATGTTAGTCTCCATTTCACAGCTACTGTACATCCCCTCAGATGAAAAGTCATAATACAAAATCAAAATTAGAAAGAAAAATGGAAATTTACAATGCCATGAAGTTAAATAACATATTACTAGATATGACAGCCTCCATTACACCATTGTTATACATCCCCTTAAATAAAAAGCCACAAAACAAAATCAACATCCGGGAGAAAACAGAAATTAACAATACCAAGAAGTTAAATAACATGTTACTAAATGACTAATGTGTAACTGAAGAAATGAAAATCAAGAACCTTCTTGAAGAAAATGATGCTACTCTATGATCTATGAGTCACTGAAGGATTTAATCAGAAGAAAGTGTTTTGAAGAGATGAAACTAACAGAAAACATCCAAACCTATGCAATGTAGTTTCCACTGATTTTTGTTGGTGAAATGTGTCTCTTCTAGACAACAAATAGATGAGTTTTGTGTTTTAATCCAGTCTACTAATCTATGACGTTTGATTGAGCTTAAGCCATTTACATTCAGGGTCAATATGTATGGGTGGCACTTTGGTCCTGTCGTTTTAGGAATGGGTTGTTCATTGGTGTCACGCCTCTTTGGAGAGACACTAAAATGCCAAGGAATCTCAAGGGCCTGGAAAAACAGGAACTTCCACCGCAACCAGCAAACACACTGAACACACACACAAATGAACGAACAAACAAGCAAATGAAAAGCCTAACGAAAAGGAGGGCGAATGAAAAGGCCAAACGAAAATGGTTTATTGCCGAAAGTGGGCTGCTTATATACAGTTCTCCACCAATCACTTCTCCTCATGGGTCCACTGGGCGCTACCTGATAGGCCAGTAGCAATGATATAATCGCAATGAGGGCATCAGCCTATCACCGTGACTTCCTGTTTTCCTACTGGCGGGACCAACCCCGCCTCCTGGCCCTCAGCCAGCCTCCATCTTGCAATTGCTTATCATACAGGTGAGGTCAGCCGCTCCCCACACATTGGTTTAGTCTTCTGTTGTCATTTTACTGGGATGTTCTTCCCATTTGCCTTTGGTTTTCGTGGGTGCTATTCCTCTTCTCTGTCAAGAGAAGATCTTGAAGTATCATTTATAAGGCAGGTTTGGAAGAGGCATATTCTTTAACTTTTCTTTACTGTGGAAGAATTTTATTTCATTTTCAAAGACGAAAGAAAGCTTTGCTGGATATGTTATCCTAGGCTGAATCTGGAATATGTCACGCCATTCTCTTCTTGCCTGTGAGAGATCTCTTGTGAGTTTAATTGGCATTCCTTTATATGTCAATTGCTTTTGTTCACGTGCATATTTAAGGATCTTTTCCTTATGTTCAATTGAAGAGAGCTTGATGATCATGTGTCATGGTGAAGATCACTTTTGCTCAGATCTGTTGGGAGTTCTGTGCCCCTCCTGGATCTTGTTTCCCAAATCTTTCTATAGATTAGGGACATTTTCCGTTATATTTCATTGAATATATTTGTAAAAACCAATTTCTCTTTTTGCACCTTCTGGGACTCCCATAACTCTTATATTAGGCCTCTTAATAGCATCTTCTTTCAATTCTTGAATACTTTTTTTGGCCTGATCCAGCTCTGCTTCCAGCTTTTTGTTTGTTTCCCCTGGTGACAGGAAATATCTTCCAATCCTGAAATTCTTTCTTCTGCTTGCTTCACTCTACCTTGTTTTGGAGACTGTCTACTGTACTTGTAGTTTGCTCTACTGTGTTCTCAATTTTTGATATATCAGCCTTGATTTGCCTTATAGCTGTTATTGCTTATGTAAAATATTGCTTAATTTTTTTGAACTCTTGTATGTGCTTCTCATTGTTGATCAGAAGCTTCAAAATGAGTCTTATGGATTCTGTGTCCCCCATTTTCTCAATGTCTTTCTCAGTTAACTCTGAGGTTGGCAAAGGGGAGTCTTTAGTAATACTCATTGTGCCTTGTCTCTTCTTTTGCTCTTGGTCATTGTACTTCTGCTTAGCAGAGTCTTCTCCTTCGAGTAGGTGTCTAAGCTGTGTCACCCACAGGTCTACAGTTTGATTTTACTTATTGCTGTTGGTACATAATTCTTTGCTTGCAGCCAATTGTGCCACTCCCTTCAGTGAGTTCCAGCTTAGGGTTCTTATGTTAGATTTCCACCAAGAACTCCATAGCCCCAACTCCTGGCTCACTGATCTCTACCTCCTGTGATACCGTTCTGAGGCTGCACTGTTGTCTGTGCAACCTTTCTCCCACTTTCGGTTGTAGCAGGTCCCAGGATTAGGGAGACACCTGGTGTCTTATATAGCTAGGTTGTTGGTGGCACTGATCTTGCCGGAGCCCGTTGGATGCTAGGTCTGGGTGCCACATGGACCTATTTTGGCCTGTGCGATGCCACAGTCAGTATTATTTTCCTGCAGGACCAATGCAATCCACTGAGCTCAGTGAGTTCTTGCTGAGCTCAGCACATGCACAGTTCATTGTTGTCCCTGCCGTCCTAAAGTTTTTGGCACAGTGTACAAAATGGTGCCTGGTGTACCACCACTGCTAGAGTTCTTGATCTGCTGGCTATCAGGTTTTAGGGCTACCTAGACCTTTCTTGGATGGAACCTGTAGAATGCTACATTGCTGCAGTTCACTGAGTTGGAAATGAGTTCACTCCCAGCTCAGTGTATGCTCAGTCATTCCCCTTGCCTTTTCCTCCTTAAGCAAAATGGCGCCAATTCAACTCCAGGGGGCTCACTGGGCTATGAAATCCACGCTGTTCCTGCACTGCCCATCAGAGATTTTCTCTATGTCTCTGCTCCTGGTCAAATCAAACGGACCAGCAGGACAGACAGTTCTTGTCTGGGTTCACCTCCCAAGCTCCCAGTGAAAGTCCCTTCCCACCTGGTTGCTGGTGGAGTTCCGGCTGCTGGTGGTGTTCAGATTGCTGTTAGTTGAATGCCACTGGAGTACCAGTCACTGCAACACCACACCGTTGTGTCCGCTGCTTTCCTGTGTCTGTCAGTCTCCAGGTACCCCTCTGCTATTGTTCTGCCCTCTCCTATTTCCTGGAATGCATCCTTTCTGCTTCATCCTCATTAAATGTTTCTCTGTCCATTTAAACATGTCCTTATCCTATTCTGCCATCTTGATTCCCAGGAAAGAAGAATTTTCATGCGTACACAGTTTAGTTTTAAAGCAAGATTTATTAGAAGAACTGAGAAACGATGCTCCCATGCTAGGGATGGGAGGCTCTTTGAGATAAAAAGACTCATACCTATTCTCATAGTGGCAGAAGGAGGAAAAAGAGAGATATACCCTAGACCTCTGCCATAGTGGCAGGAGGAAAAGTGGAAAAGAAAAACCCATATTAATGGTGGGGAAAGCATTTTTTAAAAGGTTTGCTTCAATGATGTTTCTCCATAAACAAGGAGATTCTTGTTTTTCTTGGTACCTGGTTGGGGACAAAAGGCCCAGAAAGGTGTTACCAGCCAACTTCCTTGGTCCCTTTCTATTGTTAAGAGACCAGTCTGAGGTCCTCTCCCTTTGGCAATGGCCAGAGTAGAACTGAGCTGACACTTCTGGTGGGGAATTGGTATGTTAATGTCACCTTTGTCTCTTGGGGAAGGATGTTCTTGATATGTCAATATGCATTTGTCTTTGGAGAGATGAGCTCTGGTGATTCCAAGATATGATGGGGGAAAATAACTTTTATATTTGAGAAGAAAATGATGACTTGGGGACCCAGGATACCCTACCTGCCTACTACCCAGTTTAACTCCTCTCTCAACATGAGACTTCTGGAAGATTTTCGAGCACTTCAGGAATTCAGGTCAGGGCTACTCTCTGACGTTTTTCAGAAGGCTCCTTGACTGGATCTCAGACTCCTACACCCAGTCAGGGTATTGGGCTGAAATTTACACTCTGTCCTTCCTTCTGCAGATGTTCACAGTGCACAGTTCAGAGTGAGTCCCACTTCCGTTTAGTTCTAAATAGAGGGAACTAAACAGAGATATCCACTTAGGGTGTCACTTTACATATCGGAATTCCTCTGACCACCAGAGCTTAATGAAAGCTGCTTGATTTTTTTTTTAAATTTTTATTTTTAACTTGGTGGTTACATTGTCGTATGGGGTACAGTTCCATAGGTGCTGGGATTCCCTCCCTCCCCTCACCCCATGGTGGATTCCTCCACCCCGTTGTGGGACCTCAGTTCAAAATCAGTTGATACCCCTTCACCGCATGCATATACCAGACTCAGAGTCCAGCATCCCATCATCCAGACACGTCCATCTGCTTCTTGGGGTGACTTTCCCTGGTCTGAAGGTATGGCCCAAAGAGCAAGATCCTGCTCAATTAAGAGCCCCAGCAGCAACAGTATATTTCGTTATGGAGTTAATTGACATAGTATTGATTAGACAATATGTTAAAATTACATGTAAGTTCTTGACAACCTCCTGCAACTATTTCAATGACACCTCATCAATTGAGGTGCGCAATGAGCTTGGGGGGTGTTTCAGAGAAATCTCTCATACCTTGCTGATGGGTACTTGTTCTTTGTGTTCCATCTAACAGGACATGTGTGAGCCCTTGATGACCTATCTTTCTCAATTGTTCTCTGCTTATCTAATTCTATAGTGTGTGTATATGAGAGTGTGTGAATGTGTGTGTGTGTAGGTGGTAGGGGCGAGGGGATTTAGGAGGAACCTTGTTGGTCATTATAGAGGGTGAAGGCCCAGAGCTGGAACTAGGTAGGGACTGGAGAAGGTTCCTCTCCCATTGTCCCGCAGCAAGTTTATTGATCTTCTGCTTCTGATGACCAATCGTGGTTCCTGGCTGTTGTTTTGATGTCGTTAGTTCCTATGTGGAAGGACTCGGGCTTCTTCCATCTCGTGTACCTTGTCCAAAGAGGGGGGATGTCTGTCCTCTGGGTTCTCAGCATCCGAAAGCATTCCAGTTCCCCGTGTTCTCTTTGGCAGTTGTGATGATGTTCTTGGTGTCCATTCTGATACACCTTGGTGGGAGTCCAGGAGTCCTTATGGGCGGGATATAAGCCTCCTCCTGTCCCGCTGTTCCGCTCTGGGGTTCTCCCCTATTCTGTGTATATGACCACCTATTAATAGATTGTTTGGGTCGTTCCTAATTCCCCCTGTATGTCACTGTAGTATTTGCTATTTGTCTAATGCTTATCTAGAGCTATCAACATAAAGATACCTATCCAGTTCCTGTAGGTTACACTACGCGGATTCCTAGCTTTTTCCAAGGAGATGAGAGATTTCTCTGTGTTCGCACCAGTTACTGTGTATCATAAGGAATTGGCAGTATATTGGGAATTACAATCATTCAGAACATGTGGGGTGAGACCATATTAGCTGCAGGTTCGTCTGAGAAAGATTTACAGTCATTGGAAATCTTTAGGGTTGCTTGATGTCCCCAAAACACCGCAGTTTCGGCATGAGTCCCACTTCCGTTTAGTTCTAAATAGAGGGAACTAAACAGAGACACCCACTTAGTGTGTCACCTTAATATTAGAATTCCTCTGACCACCACAGCTTAATGAAAGCTGCTTGATTTTTTTCTACACCACTGCATGACCTTCTTATACGCTACAGAATGGAGAGAGTACGCCTAAGTGGGTCTTTTTTGCATAGTTTGACTGGACTGACTCAGCTTCTGCACTAGCCCAACCTCCGTGAGAACCAAAGAACCAGCTTTCGGAATTCATCTTGGCCTTTCCCTGTTCTGTCTTGCTTTTAGCCAGAGTCTCTTGGCTGAACCCTTGCAGGCCTTGTTAGAAGTATCTAGCAGGTAGTGTACATGGGGAAGCAGGAAAGGATGGTCCAGCTGCTTGAGCGCCTGCACAGAAGTGGGAGACCTGAAGGAAGTCAACTCCAGCTCTAGACTGGCCAAACTCCATTAGTTTTGGCCATTTATGGAGTAAAAAAAATGGTTATACTAGGACATAGTGAAGGTCCACTCATTGTCAAGCTAGGAAGGGAAGTCAGAAGCAGCCAGCCTTAAGGGCAGCTTGATCTGGGACTTCTTGGCATTTGAACTGTGAGAAAGGAAATGTATAGTAGGTTTCCCAACCTATGGTGATTTGCTATGGAGCTCAAACAGACAGATGTAAGGACAAATTTTAAAAACTGTGGAAAAGTTGAAATAAGAGGTAATTTTATTTGCTGCCAAGAAAAAATATAATATATATATTATATATATATATATCTAGCAGGAGATAGAAGCTCATTTTGTCTCTGCTTAGTTAACTGATACCCTGGGTAAAAGGTAATGCTGGGGCCCTGAACAAGAGCCTAGTGGTTAAAGTCCTTACCTTGAACATGCTGGGATCCTGCATGAGCCCCAGTTCTAATCCCAGTGGCTCTACTTCCCATCCAACTCCCTGCTTGTGGCCTGGGAAAGCAGTAAAGGATGGCCCAAAGCCTTGGGATCTTGCACCCATGCGGGAGACCTGAAAGAGGCTCCTGGCTCTTGGCTTTGGATTGGCTCAGCTCCAGCTGTTGTGGCCAATTGGGGAGTGAACCATTGGATGGAGATTTTCCTCTCTGTCTCCCCTCCTCTGTATATATCTGCCTTTCCAATAAAAATAAATAAATATATTTTAAAAAATAGGTAATGCTTCTGGTTACATCTGGTCAGACAAGACTTTCAATTCCAGCTAAGGAAAGACCTGAGTTGATTAAACCTCTCTAACCTGGGAGACTTTTTCCCCCTTCTCTGTGGTTTATGCTAGATTTTTCTCTCTGACTCCCAATGATAGGAGTATGTGATTCTCTGTCTCTGCCTCAGCATGTAAAATACACAAATCTGAGAACACTGAGGAGACTAAGCTTTGACACATGCACTCCATGGTCAGACCATGGAACCTGCACCTCTCTTCATGGTTGGGGTTCTGGGTCTGGCAGTTTGATTGGGGGGCATCACCAAAGAAATTCTGTCTGAAGTCATCCCAGACCTGATTCTTGTGTGTGCTTGCCAGTACAAGGTATGACACAGTGCATTTCCCCTATATGCCTTTGCAAATGCTTGTGGTAGCAATTGCTGGGTCAGTTCTGCCTCTGTCTTCTACCCAAACCAATGGGTGTTGTAGTCCGGCCTGATTCTGTCCATTTCACACTCAACCCTCATGCAAACTAGAGGGAGCTGCAGCTGAGTTGAGATGACTCCCAATAACCCTCGCCAGGCCTGCACTCTGTCCTGGTTCCTATGCTTGCCAGTATGTACAGCATACCAGTCAAGTCTGTCTCACATGCCATTTAGCTCTCGTACATGTCAATGGGCATTGGAGCCTAGTTCAACTCAATCAACCCCACTCTCTAGTCACTGCTGCCCCAGCCCTGGTACTCATGCTCACCAGACTGAGTGGCAACCCAGGAGGAAGGTGCCCACTGTTTCCCTACTGGGCCCACTCCCACTCCTGAATCATGCACTCTCTAGGTGGTTCTGCAGTTTGGCTTGACAGAATGAGCCCCCCATGCTAACATCTGCTAGCTGATGCTATGGCCAAGCCCAACCGAACTACACCCTCTCTGACTTATTTTTGTACCAGCAGGTACAGTCATCCCAGTCTGGCTTTTCTCTGGTCCAGCTCAAATGAGACCAACAGGTGTTGTAGTTATGTTGGGTCTTGTCTGTCTCATCCCAACTCATGCTCTACCAGCTTCCCCCACACCAACGGTCCTGGCCCCGCGGGACTTCTGTGTGCTGTTTGGATGCTGTGGCCCAGTCTGGAATGGCCTGCCTCATCTCAACTTTTGCCAGTGGATACTGTAACCTGGTCTGGCCCAGCCCACCCCCAATTCCAGCTCAGGCTGGTGGGAGCTTAGCCAAGCCCAGCCCAGCAGACATGCAACCAAGCCCTCATGTATACTGAACCCAGCCAGACTCACACTCCATTCTGGTGATTGGATTTGACAGTGGGTGATGTGAACTGGCCCTGCCTGGTTTGCCTCCAACCTGCACCACATGTATGCTGGAGGCTGCTGTTCCCTGGCCTGGTCTGGGCTGCTGCTTATCATGGTTCTTGTGCTCACCTGCATGGAGTGTGTCCCAACAGAGGAGTTTCCTATGCTCCTCCATCAAAAACTCTCCTGTTGGACTGCCCTTGTAGGCCAAGAACTCAGAGGTCATCCACTCCCTTTTGGATCTCCCACATGGGATGGAAGATGCCCAGATCCTTCCTCACAGGATCTAATGTCATTGGATCAATAGCTGGGAGCCCTGAGAGGTCCTCAGAAACAGAAGAACAGTAAACTCCCTTTAGGACTTTGAAGGGGAGCTTTCCTTGGTCCTTACTTAGTTCCAACTTTGGATCCCCACCCTCTCTTGCAATGACCATCAGGGTCACTCTGGAGCTCCCCGCCCCTCAAAATTAGACTAGATAGACAGAGAACAACAAGCAAAGCTTAGAACCAGACAGGAAATGGTCAGTCTGGATCCACATATACCTTACTAGGTAGGACACAAAGACTAATTACTGCTCACTAGGGTATTGAATATATTTCTGCACACCCCTCCTAAAACTGTTCAGCAGCAAAACTATTGTCATATGTCTTGTTAGAGTTATAAGCCTGTTTGGACTATCCTAAAATCCACCAAGTTCAGTAAAAATTATGCTTCAACAATATAAACTGCTAGATATTAAAAAGAAAATAGACATGAGACAGCTGAATTGTACCGTAGAGCTGTTTTAAGGTGTATAGCAGGTGGTTGTGTATACACTAAAATTGAAATGTCAATGAAGCAGTCACAGAATGTGGTTACGAACTTGCATTTTCTAACATATTGGTCACTCAATACCATGTCATTTAACTGCATAATGTTGTAAATTGTTGTTGATGTTATGTCGTGGCTTTTAATTGGTCAGGAGGATATTCTGCCAGCTCTGCCTTTAGACCAGAGATGGTCTCCCCAAGAAACTGTTGAATTTATCTGGACAATAAGATGCTGGACTCTATGCATGGTACAGGCTTGCAGTGAAAGAATCATGACTGGATTTGAATTGTAATACTGCAACAAGGTGGAGGAATCCACCATGGCGGGAGGATGTGGGGAGGGATTGGTAGAATCCCAGAGCCTATGAAACTGTATCATAAAATGAAATGTAATTTTAAAAAAAACCTCTCCTGATGCCAGATCTCATGCACATGGATGTGTCCATGGGTGAGCCCTACTTAATCTACCTCCTGACAAAGGAGGAACCATGGCCTTCCTGACCGGTTATTATTGTTGGGAGTTATAGCCCAGTCTAGCTTGGTCTACATGCAGACACAGCTCATACCAGGATCAGCAGGGGCAAAAACCTAGCCTAGCCCAAACTACACTTAGCTTGATCCTGCAGGACATCTGTCAGTGCTGGGGTCTAGCCCTGTCTGATGCACTCAGACCTGCTTTACACTTGTGCCAGGGTATGCTGTAGCCATTTCCAGACCAGAACGCAGCTCCCTTTCCATCCCCGTGCTTACCGGTGGGAACCACAACCATTTAGCTCCCCATTTAGCGTCCATTTAGCTCCCCAACCAAATCTGTTCCCAGCCTTAGATCTTGCACGTGAGCCTGGGTTGCTTTGACCCAGCTTAGCCTAGCCCCTCACCTGTCTTGGCTTTTACCGTAGATGCTGTGGCCTGTCCTAATCTGGCCTGGCCCTAGTCCCACCACTCACTGGCCAGGTGCTTGAACCTGGCCCTGCTCCATCTGCTCCCATTCCAGGCTCATGCCAACTGGTAGATGTGACAGCTTAGCTGAGCTTGACCTGTACTCCAGCCTTGTTTCTGCTCTTGCCAGTGAGGTAAGGTTGGCTCAGCCCTGCCCTGTCTGCTCCCCTCCAAAGCCAACCCACACATTCACCAACATTTGGAGTTACTCTTCTCAAGGCTGCACAACACCCAGGCCTGGAACACGTCCTCACCAGCTAGAGCTGAGATCCCATTAGGCAACGTTCCCAGGTTCCCCCACTTGGCACACTCTCTGACCAAGATCTCACATGCTCCAGCAGGTTCTAGGCCCTTGCCCGGCATAGCCTGCCCCTCCATGTTGGACTTTGTATGAGCTGGAGGATGTTGTGGCCTGGCCTGCCTCACACCCTGTTTTAGGATGCACATATGGGTGCTGCATTCTGAACCTGCCCAATCTGTTTCCAGCCCCAGAACCCACGAGTGTTGGCAGGTTTCATGGTCATTTGTAACTTAGTCCATCATCACCCCAACTCTAAAGCTAACCAGCGGGCCTGCTTCTCCTCCGCAAGTCCACCCCGGGACCTGGTTCTCTTGTGTGATGATTAGTGTCATGACCCTGCCTAATGTGACCCATCCCATGTTCTGACACTCAGTCAGGTACTGGGATCTAGCTCTTCCATACAAGCCCCCTCCGCACCATAGCTTTTGGTTGGCATGTGGCAGTCAGCAAAGTTCTGTGTTAATAGCCCCTCTCAGGACTCCCATATGGGCTGGTGAGTCAGTCTGACCCAAACAGATCTTATGGACTCTCCCTTCCAAACCACCAACTCTCAGTCCCCATGCTTGCCTGCAAGTTCAGTGACCTCGTCGCTGGGAGTCACACAGGATTCATTCTTCACCGAAATGCACATTGGCCTTATGTATGGATGTCCCTAGGCAAGAATTACATAGACCAAAAACCCTAGAGCTCACCCCAGGTGGCCAGCAGGTGGAGATGGGGTCCACTTGATGCACTGGTCACCAAAAGCTCATGACTTGCTCACCTCATTGTGATGGTGCCCATGGCCATAGTCCCAAGCATTGTGTCTGACCTGGCTCAGATAACCCCAGCAGCCATCAAGCTGCTGAGAACTCCCTGCACCAAAGCCTGGTGGCTGAATACTCCCTAGGTTCCTCTTAACATCACTAGCTCTATTAATCATGATTGTTCAATTGTGCTTCTTAAATGAGAAACACATTCTGTTATTTAATGCAAAGATGGGATTTGTCAAAATTAAATGAATGAAGAACTTTGGAAAACTTGCACGTATATTGCATTTGTATTAATAATCTCAGCAAATCTGCAGAAGTATTCATTCTTTGAATTTAAGTTTTAAATATCTTATATTCAATGCATACTTGTGTGGGAAACAGTTCTGATTTTTTTTGTAACTTTCATGTTTTTAACTGTAGATGCTCATCCTCTTGATATAACTGGTCTAGAAGAAGAAATGTATTATATTGGCATCTTTAGTTCAATGTTTCAAATAGTATGATAGCTAAGTGACTGTTCTATCAATTAAACAAGAAAAAAAGGTGCTTTATAATCTCTTAGCCTAAAAAATTCACTTAGAGTTAACAAAGCATCATCTGGATTGCAGCTACTGAGAAAATAAAACAAGGAGAATCTAATTTCTGTCTTGCTTGATCTCCCTTCAAGCACTGAGCCTTCTTAAGTGCAAGAGCAATGGATGGAAATTAGAATTCTCAAATATTACTCCATCTTGTGTTTTGTGTTGAATACATCCACAAATCAAAACTGCTGAGAACTTACTTGCCAGATGTAACTTCTTAGTGGCATGGATTTGACTTGGGAGGAGACAGTCGCAGATATAATGAGGACAAGGGATTGAGAGGAGACCATGTCCCGCTTGCTTGTTTTGGAATGTATGACTTTTTCCTGATGGGCTCAGTGTCAACCCTGTAGTTAACACAGTCCATCTGCTAACTCTCATTCACTCATTAAGACTCTGCCCCTTGGGCCTGGCAAGGTAGCCTTGTGGGTAAGGTCCTTGCCTTGCACATGCTGGGATCCCTTAGTGGTGCTGGTTCTAATTCCAGTGACCCTGCTTCCCATCCAGCTCCCTGCTTGTGACCTGGGAAAGCAGTCGAAGATGGCCCAAAGCCTTGGGACCCTGCACCAATGTGGGAGACCAGGAAGAAGCTCTTGGCTCCTGGCTGCTGGTTTCAGATCGGCTCAGCTCTGGCTTGAGGCCACTTGGGGAGTGAATCATCAGATGGAAGATCTTCTCCTCAATCTCTCCTCCTCTCCGTATATCTGACTTTCCAATTAAAAATGAATAAATATTTAAAAAAAGACTCTGTCCTTTTCTATTAGTGTTCTACCTGAATGTACATTTCATTCTCCCGGTACAGCCTTATCCTATTCTGTTGTATCAATTATTATGTTTGGCTTTTAGGCACCCTGAGCTCAAGAAATATTTGCTGAACAAATTAATGGCTGATCCAATACTCAGAATCATGAGGTATTTTGAAACAGATTTTTTTAAATGAGAAAACTTAGGTGCAGAGAGGTAAGTCATTGGCTATGGAATAAGGATGATCAGCAGCCTGGATCTCCAGAGTTAAAGTTCAGGTTTCCATGCTCCAACACAGCGATCAAGGGGGGAACCTGGAGAGTGAACTTTGACAAGCTGCAGGGATACACCAAAGGCAGCTGACACATACAGATTTGGAATGCAAACTCTCTCAGAACACATTGCTGTAATTACTTTCTGAACGGTGACTTTGGAATAATAGTTCAATCAACTGAAGTTGGTGTTCATATCTGCTTTCACTGCAGCCCAGTCCCATTACCTCACACATTGCATAGCATAGTAGGTGGTCATTAAGTATTTTTGAGTAATTTGGATGGGGGCAAGTGGGTGACCAAGCTGATAAAGCTTTTGTCTCACTTTCTCCCAATATGAGCTCTTCAGAAAACGATAGGCTCTAACCTCCAGTGTCAACACCTGCCTTCTTCCTAACACATCTCTACCTCTGCAAACAGTACCTTTCTACTAAAATTGAGACAATGGTATAATCAGTCATGTCTACTGGACATGCGGTAAGCAAGTGGGAACTGGATATTAATGGTCATGTGTGATTTCTTTGCAGTTATGTCCCCTCCCACACTCACTGTGCAATACATAGCAGGTACTTCTTAAGTATTTCTGAGTAAGAAGGAGAGGGGGAAAGTGGATGTGTGCATACTCATTGCCGCTACCAGCTGAAGAAACTTTGATGTTCTTTCCCCAGGTGGATCAATCAGAGTTAACTAACCATGGATTGCGTGGCCAGGGAAAGTCCTCCCCCTTATCCTTTCCCACAGCTGGGTTGGGCAATCCTCCCAGGATTTGCATAAATTTCCTCAAGGAGGTGAGAGAGAGAGAGAGAGAGGTGCTCACAGGTCCAGCAGGTACTACACAATGAGTGTTTCTGCATTGAGCCCCACCAGGCTCATGGGCAGCTTCTCTGGACTCCTCCAGGTTGTCTCCTTGCTGGGCCTACTTCTGTTGCTGTTCAAGATAGTCCAGTTCTTCCTGCATCGCCTGTGGCTGCTGAGAGCCCTCCAGGAGTTTTCAAGTCCCCCCTCCCACTGGCTCTTTGGGCACCTGAGAGAGGTAAGAAGGATTGGGACAGGGGAGTGAGCAGGTAGGGGTGTCTGGGCCTCTCAGCATCTAAGGAGCTGGTCCACAGGGCACAGCCTGTTCTGTGACGAGCAAGGAACTCATAGCTCACCTCATTCACCCATAGGAAGTCTGTCTGCTGTGACTGTGCTGTCACACATTCCTTCCTCATGCCCTTGGTCCTGCAGCCCTGCACCTGGAGGGCAATGACTGCTCTTCCCGGGTCTCCCCTTCTCCAGGGTGGCCATCCCCTGCAGCCTGACCTAAAAGTGTGAGCTTCTGGAGATGTTCTTGCACCAGTTACTCTGTGCCAGGCCCTTGGGTTTCCTGGGAACAAACATCAGTCTGAAGGAAACCTGCTCTGTGGAGTCATGGTGTGTGGATAAGATAGTCAGGAGTCTCGGAAGGAATCAGGGTACAGGAAGAGCTTATCTTGCTGAGATGTGTGGATGGTGTCAGTCATAGAGATTCACCAGAATGGTGTGCATAAGAATGACAGAATTTTCATGACAGATGACTTCATGGATGAAACCCTAATGGTTACGGGTACAGATACCCATGACCTTCATCTGAGGAGTACTGATGTTTGAGTTGCACCCTGAGCAGGGTCTGTTTCCCTCCCGACTCTTCTGCACACCTTGGAAAGTGAGCTCCTTGGAGCTGAGTGCATCATTCCCTCCCCGTATCCTTGTGCTCAGCACAGAAGTGTTCAGCACAGGTGTCTGAAGTGACAGGAAAGAGGGAAAGAAGCAGTGTGAGGACTGCAGAGGGATAACGTCCTTGCTGCATTGCCAACCCAGGGGTGCGGATGCAGAGTCAAGTAAGGAGCCTGAAGGAGAGGGGCTCATCCAGGGATAGTACATTGAGCAAATGTTAGGAGTTGGCAGTTTTCAGACTGGGAGCTCTTGTTTCTCTTGTTACCGGAGAATGTTGCCACACACTGCAACTGGAAATGCTCTGCCCTTCACACTTTCCATACCCCCTTGATCCTTTTCTCTTCTACTCTCCTCTTCTGTACTACATTGTTCACTATTATCCTCATCTGTCTGTGCTTTCCAACCTCAGTTCTCTGTTCACCCTGTGCTCCTGGCGTGGAATAACCTTGCTCCTCAATGTCCAACCTTCCAATGTCCAACCCCAAGCCACGTCCTCCAAAATGCGTTCTCAATCTTCCAGATAGAGAGGGAAATTCTTTTTCCTATGGACTATCTTTCTCATGAGTCCCAGCAGGGAACATTTGATTCAGGGATTCCTCTACAGTGTCTTAGCTGTGAGATCCTTCTGAGAGAGATCACCTGACTCAACTCTGTAAGCCAAGACTTCTTAGTCATGGAGACTCAGTCAATGAATGAGCACATGTGTGCGGGAGGGCTCTCTAACGGCCGGTTCTGAGTCAGGTTCCTCCCGACAGCTTTCCTACATGCTTGGGCTTCTTCCTGTCCCAATAGCTGTCTTTTACAGGTGGACTCCCAATCTTCTTGTCTACACAACTAGACTGTGAGCTCCAGACAGTTAGGGACTCACAAATATCCATGCCACTACCTGAATCAGAGAGCCAGTGTTTGGTATTCCTTGGTAAACATGTGCTGGATGATTGTGAGAAAGTTGCAAGCAATGACTAGACAAACATGAGCAGACAGTTGCTTTGAGATCTGCAGAAGCAGCTGAGAACAGCTGATTACATGGAACATCTCAAGGATTCCAGATGAGCTGTGTCTTGAAAACTGGGGAGAGGCCTTTGCGGCAGAGAGGAGGGACAGTCCAGGCTAAGAGAAGAGCATGTACAAAGGCCTGGCTGAGTGGGCAAACCTGGCTGTGGGGAGGGGCACAAAGACCTGTCCAAGTGGGCAGGCCTGGCTGTGGGGTGGAGTGCAAAGGTCTGGCTGAGTGGGCAGACCTGGCTGTGGGGAGGTGTGCAAAAGCCTGGCTGAATAAGCTGACCTGCTGTGGGAGGGTTGACAGCCGAACTGCAGAGGTCATGTGAAGTCAACATGGAGCAAGAAGGAAGAGAGGAGTGAAAGCCACAAAACAGAGGCTTTGTGATCCACAAAGAGGAGTTTCAGAAGACTGTGGGAGCACACAAAAATTATTTTCAATGAGAATTGAAAATGAGAATATGAAACCCAAACCTTACAATCACAGACTGTGATTTGTGCTTTGAAACATATATGTACAACTTATGCTTTAAATATCTCAACTTTTAACTTGGCAAATAGCAGTCAATGCACAATTTCTGTGTAAACATTTTTTTTCACTTAGAACTATGCAACCCCCAGCTTGTTTCATCTTAACAAAGACTTGCAAATGTGCTGGAGTAACACTGGTATTGTAACAGTCAGTACAGTAATACAAATTTAGTGTAAATGTTTTAAAATTTAGATAGAATCCATTTTAGTCAGACAGTAGACTAAATTATTTTACCAAGATGTCATCAAGTTATGTAAGTTGTCACAAAGTTATTCAGGGAAATTTCCATACTGATCATTTTCATGGTTTTTTGCAGCATGGAGACAATGTGTGACTGAAGTTTCAGTATTGAGAAAGACTCATGGTTCTTCCCAAGCTCTGGACTAAATCTTATCTGAGGTCAAATTTTGTCTGGACCACCCTACACCAGAGCCCAGGTCGTCAGAAACAATTCCAAAGTCACGACTTCTACTGACAGATCCAGAACTATCTCCCTGCGGCCATTCTGCCTTCTTGCAGCAAGAATTAGAATTAAATTTAGTCTGCACTGATTTGTTCTTTTCTTTGTTAACAGTTCCAGAAGGATCAGGACCTACAAAAGATTCGGCAATGGGTAGAAGAATTCCCTAGTGCTTTTGCGCTGCGGCTACAGGGGAACGATATTCGTGTCATGCTCTATGACCCTGACTACATGAAAGTGATTATGGGAAGATCAGGTGGGAGTGAGCCTCATCTCAAACACAGCAGCCCTTCCCTTTTAAGTTTGTGCCCCTTACAGCCATAAACTTCCAGAAGAAAATGACAATAGAGCCTTATTATCAGAAACTAGTACCAAATCCATAACCCACCCAGGTCAGACCAATTGTGTGGAGATGAATATCCTCTTCCTACTTTCATTATTTAGGTTCTTGCGTTTTGAAGGGAGTTGAGGTGATCTGTTCTGCCAATTGTCTTAGATATTATTGACCAATTTGATATCGAAGCAAACTTGGATTTGGATCTTTTCATTGTTCCTATCCTGGGTGTGGGATGACCAAGCCATTACTCACAGTACAAAAGTGATAGGCTCTGTCTTGTTCTTGGGCAGGGAAGATATAGCCTGTGGTTTTTTGTTTTTCTTTTTTTTTTTTCACAATTCACCCTCTTATCTTCACATATTGGGGTCCCATGTCTGTTGGTTTGCAGAAGAAAGAGGAGGTAATGAAAGATGACATGGGACCATTAGCAAAGTAACGGTCAACACCTGATGGCAACCTGTGTGCTGAATCACTGCTCCTTGGGTGACTGTCTTTTCTTCCTCAGCTTCTTATAAAAGCCTTATTTACCTTTTAGATCCAAAGGCTCCTGGCAACTATAAATTCCTGGCTCCTTGGATTGGTATGTTTGTACAAATTAGAATTGCATTCTGTATCTAGTTATGTTTTTCTTAAAACCCCAACTGAGTTCTCTGCTTCTGAATTCTCCCATCTGTTCTCTGTGCGATCCTGCCCAGTTCCCTCTATTCCCACTAAACATCTTCACACCCTTCTCTGGCCCAGGGTATGGTTTGCTCTGTTGGACGGGCAGAAGTGGTTCCAGCATCGGCGCATGCTGACCCCAGCCTTTCACTCTGACATCTTGAAGCCCTATGTGAAGCTCATGGTGGACTCTGTCCAGATGATGCTGGTAAGTCCATCTTTCCCTCTGTCCCCTCCACACACTCCCTCAGAGTACTCATGCACAGACTTCACTCTCAAACACATGTCCCACAGACAACCCTCAGACACAATCACCAGGAACAATACTCACATCATACCTGTGGTAGTATGATTCCCCAAAATGGATGAGACAGAATTTCCAGGTTTTACATGGTTGCACCCTGCTCATTGTCTAAGGAAGAGGCATCTATGCTGGCTGCAGATCCTTCTTCCCCCACTTGAAATTCATTAAGACAATGAACTTTGGTATTAGTCTTCTGGACAACACCACGGGCTGCCCCCTGCTTGCTGGCACAGTCTCAGTGGCAAGGTGAACATACTAGTTAGCTTTGCATTGCTACAACAAAATACTTATAATCTTAATGAAGCAAAGGGAGGTTTAGTTATGTCATAGTTTGGCCATTAGAAATCCAAAGGGCTTTTATAGGGCCATCTCTGGCAAAGGACCCAGGATGGATGCAGGAGGGTCACATGACAGGACAAAAAGCTGGAGATTTTTAAATTGGATCACCCTTAGGCTTTTACAACCACCCAGTGGTGAAAACTAGTTTCCAAAGTCACACCCATAATGACTAAAGAATCTCGCAGCAAACCCAGTTGCTGCCGGCTTTGCAACCTCTCAGCTGTGCCACTGTTGGGGGATACACAAGGCTATAAGCAATCCATGGTGGTAGACACTCTGGAGTGTCACTTAGTGAGGCTCTGGCCTTGGGGTCTGGGACTTTTCTACAAGTGTGAGTGGCCCTTAGAGAGAATCAGACACCCTGTCAACAATCTAGGAACCATCCATGCTAGGTCCTTGTTTTCCATCAGTGTTCTCATTTCTTCCCCAAAATGACAAGGGAAAGAAATCTGGGGCCCGGCGCGGTGGCGCAAGTGGTTAAAGGTCCTCGCCTTGCACGCCCGGGATCCCATATGGGCGCCGGTTCTAATCCCGGCAGCCCCGCTTCCCTTCCAGCTCCCTGCCTGTGGCCTGGGAAAGCAGTCGAGGACGGCCCAAAGCTTTGGGAACCTGCACCCGCGTGGGAGACCCGGAAGAGGCTCCTGGCTTCGGATGGGCATAGTACCGGCCCGTTGCGCTCACTTGGGGAGTGAATCATCGGACGGAAGATCTTCCTCTCTGTCTCTCCTCTCTGTATATCCGCCTTTCCAATGAAAAAATAATAAAAAATAAATCTTTAAAAAAAAAAAAAGAAATCTGTGATAACTCTCTATTGGGAGTGTCCCAACATATCTCATGGCTTCCTTTAGTCATGACACATTTGTTTTCTAGCTTGAGCTTCTACAATTTCTCATGCTTTGTTCATTTTTCAAAAATAGAAGGATTTCCATGAGACCTTCTCATCCACCAATCTCCACATTGAGAAAAGGACACTTATATAATACGCATGAACAAGAAATCAGCCTCATCTTGCCCACATTGGCTTCACAGTCTTAATTTGCTGAAAGGTGTCTGTTCTCTAAAGGGAGAGGTTCTGAACAAGGAATCTGGAGATGTAGTGGTGCTGGTTATTTAGCACCAGGCTATCATGGAAACCAAGAACAATATCCCATCTGTGTTCCCACAGGACAGATGGGAGCACGTTAGTGAGGATTCTTCCCTGGAGATCTTTGATCACATCTCCTTGATGACCCTGGACACCATCATGAAGTGTGCCTTCAACCACCAAAGCAGTGTCCAGCTGGACAGGTCTGTGACAGCCCTTCCACTGAGGGTCCTGGGCATTTTCAATTGACGTGGGCTCACCATAGCCATGTGGGGCAGCTCACATGCTCTGCGCCACACAAGACAAGACTATGCCAAGTTCTAAGTGTAGACCAAACCTAACCCTGCCTCAGCCACGAATCCCTGATGCCCAGCACAGTTGGAAACCTGGCCTCACACCATCGTGCAGAAGCCTGAGGGTCACCAGGGCTGCATGACACATGTCTCATAACTGTTTATTTCCACTGAGTTATTGATCTCTTCGTAGAACACCACTTGGGTTCGAGATAGGAGACTCCTTCATTCTGATCTCTTCTATGTTCTCTCCTTCAGGAACTCCCAGTCCTACATTCAGGCCATTACGGATCTGAACAACTTGGTGATTTACCGAGTGAGGAATATTTTTCACCATAACGAGGTCTTCTATAGGTTAAGCTCCAAAGGCCGCTTGTTCTTCCATTCCTGCCAGCTTGCCAAGAAGCACACAGGTTTGGTCTCCCCTTCCTATGTGCCCTCTCTCACAGTCATAGCACAGAGGAACTGACCTTGGCTCTTCTTGTTCTGTTACCTCCTGGGGGCAGGGATTGGGAGCTGAGATGATGGGGTTTCAGGTGCTAGCAGGGGCTCCCTGCATCATCACACTGGTGAGCAAGACCCCATCCCTGCAGCATTCAGCTGAGGCCCCTGGACTGTGCTACTGTGGGAATCCTGGATCCCACCACTCATCCACACACCCTCTTGAACCTCTGAGGTCACCCAGTTTGTGAGCAGTGGAGTTCCTGTAGTTATCTGGAGCTCTCAGCTCTACCTGGTAACTGCTATTCTGGAACAGACCGAGTGATCAAGCTGAGGAAGGCTCATCTGCAGCAAGAAGGAGAGCTGGAGAAGGTCAGGAGCAAGAGGCGCTTGGATTTCCTGGATATCCTGCTCTTTGCCAAGGTCAGTGTGGCAGCGCAGCCCAAGTCTGGTCTAGAGGCATGGGAGCAGGGACTGAGCCTGCCCTCTCCCTGTGATCTCCCAAGATGGAGGACGGGAGCAGCCTGTCTGATGAGGACCTGCGCGCCGAGGTGGACACATTCATGTTTGAGGGCCATGACACCACAGCCAGTGGCATCTCCTGGATCTTCTATGCTCTGGCCGCACACCCAGAGCATCAGCAGAGGTGCCGCGAGGAGATCCAGAGCATCCTGGGGGATGGAGCCTCTATCAGTTGGTGAGTGAAGGCCTAAGAGGTGGGAGGATCCTGCCTGTGTGAGAGGGGTGCCCTGGTGTGCCCAGCCCTGTCCCTTCCCTGCATTGGCATTGTTTTAGGGACCACCTGGACAAGATGCCCTACACCACTATGTGCATCAAGGAGGCACTGAGGATCTATCCACCAGTGCCAAGTATTACCAAAAAGCTCAGCAAGCCAGTCACCTTCCCTGATGGACGCTCCTTACCCAAAGGTATGTATTTCCCATCCTCACTCACCTGCGAGCTCCATGTGGACACATGGGATCTGAGATCTCTGGTTCTGAACCTTCAACATCTGGTTTCCTTCTCAGTAATTGAGTGCTTACTTTGTAGTTTGTTTAATGTGTCTGAGTCTTTAATCACAAAGTTCAATGAAATATGAGAAGTTTCAAAAGGTTCATGGAAATATACATGAGGAAAAATTATGCATTGATTTAATTGTTTTTGCACCAAAGTAAACTTCTAACTTGATTTTCCATGAATTGTTGGAAATGCCCTTGTAAATGTTAGTTTCTGATTTTATCCTAGGGACATTAACCCTAAAATTAGATTCCACGATATTAGGGCTACATAGAAAATCAAACAGTGTGAGAAGAGATATGCTTTTTCCTTGGGTTAAGATAAATGAGGGATATTAAGGAAATCTGAGTTGTGAGGACAATGGAGTTCATTGTGGAGGAGCCTCAAGTCAGTAGCAGACAACAATTGGTGAGGTGATTTGAGACCCTGAAGTAGTAGCGAGACACTTTGGTGCTTCCACCCATGACTGAGTCCTGCTCTGACCTCTGGCCTGTGAGGTCGTTCACAAGTCACTCAGCCCCTCTGAGCCTTAGGTGCCTTGTCAGAAGGATGGGGAGGGGAAGCTTGCTGTGAGGTGGAGTGAGCCACAGATGTTCCCCAGCTGCTCAAGGAAGGCTTGGGGGGAAGTGCATTGTCACCTGGCTGGTCTGCACACCAGGCCCCTGATTCCTTCTTGTTTCCATTGCTGCATTTGTGTTCTTCTGCTCCTTAGCTCTGTGCTTGGACTTTCCAAAGCCCATCCTGCTCAATGAAGAATTTGATGATCTAGACCTTTTGAGCCCAAATACTTCTTGGTGGTTTAAGTGCCTTATTCCATGGGTCTGATCAATCTTTTCTGTGTCTCCTACCTGCCCCGCAGGTATTATACTCATGCTGTCCATTTACGGCCTTCACCACAATCCAAATGTGTGGCAAAATCCAGAGGTATGAGGGTCCGCAAGGAGGGCATGGGAGCTTCTCTCAGGATAAGCACTTCCTCGTTCCCTCTAATCGTGGTGTGGATTTCCCTTGACCCTTGTCTTGGTCCTGGCGCTGTCTCTGCAGGTGTTTGACCCCTCCCGGTTTGCTCCAGATTCTGATCGCCACAGCCATGCTTTCCTGCCCTTCTCAGGAGGATCAAGGTGAGTGAGCTGTGTGTACTACTGAGGTGGGGGGGAAGGAGGGTCTGTGGTCCCACACATGGTGTTGTGATTCTGTGTTCCTGTGTGGTTTCTTGAGTAATGTCCTTGATGGGAAGGCAGCCTTGTGTGGGTGTCTCTGTGTGCCAAAGAAAGGTGACATTTCATTACCAAAGCTCGGTGGGTTGGTCCACTGCCCCTTCCAGTGGCTAGCTACAGTTCAAATTCAGGGCATGCATAAGAAATTTTAGTGTAGTCAGGTCTTTTTTTTTCCATAAGGGAGTTAGGTTTTCCTCTGCAAATTGAACTTCAGATATTCAGCTTTCTGGATTGTAATGAAGTTTTTCTTTTTCTTTTCCCACACATATTGTTATAGTACATGGCATTTTCTACCTGATTCACTAACAACTTGTTGTTGAACGGTGAGAACTGGCACATGTGTTAGGGTCTCATTCTCTAAGCCAAACTGTCCTGAAAGGATGCAGGAGCTCCCATGGGAAGCTTTATGCCAATATCTCAGACATTTTGCAGTCTTTCTTGACAAAAATTTCACCTTATGTTAATGTTCCAAATCAGTAGAGGGGGCATGACTTACCATAATCACAACAAGGACGAACATGTGGAAAGGAGGACAGCACACTACCTGTGAGAGAAAGTCTGCTGCTTAGCATAACATGCACAGAGTGGACAAGATTCCTGCTGTGCAAAATGCAAAGCCCATGCAAAACAGCTGGTGAGCTGGACAGCTGTAATTCTAAACAGCTGCCATGGAGATTGTGACAACAGCAGGAGAGGTCCTGGGAAACCAAAACACCAGCATCGTAAATGATTAGTAGAAACCAGGTTTTTCTGAACCAGCGATTCTGTGAGTTCTCGGAAGGCTCCATTGATTTTCACAGAACAGGTTTTTAGCTAGTCATTGTTTGAGGAACTTGCTTTCTGTTGTTTACCGCAGGATGGATGACTTCTACTCACTTCTGATGTGCAAAATCTGTTGGTGCTATCAGAGGGCTCGTGGGAACAAGTAGCTAATTCCAGTTCAGAACTCATATTTCCCATTAGTGCATTCGATTCTTTTGTATCTATTGTAAAATTTAACTTAGTTCCAGTACAGTATAACTGCTGATTTCCTTTCTTGGTGTTCAGTCCTGTGACTTGGGAACAGGTAAGTGAAAGGTACTGTTCCTGAACCCAGGGCTTCAGAGATAGGAGCAGAATGTGTTCTTGAATGTGTCCAATAGAGTGTGTTGAAGAAGGCACTGGCGAAGACTGCCTATACTTACACAGACATCATATCTTCATTCTTTCACTCATTCATTCACCTGCTCGATAGACTCCGGAATGCCTTATGTTCCTGACATTGTACTAGACATTCCTAGAGAATGATGGATCCCTTGGGAGACTGGAAGGAGAGGGATGGCTGGCAGAGGGTTGATAGGTGGTGGTTCATTGGCCTGGGCCTTGAGGAGGTGGCAGGTAGAGGAGGGAGTTACACAAGCTAATCAGTCCCGACAACAAGAGCTAGAAAGAGAGGCTGGACAGAGGACAGGTGGATTACCAGCAGTCCACACAGGGCTTGAAGCAGCTGAGGCATCTGGCAATTATCCCATGGGAGAAGCTGGGTGGTGGATTCACTGAGCATGAAGGAGGCAGAGAGGGATCCCTCCAAGGAATTCAGTTCCTGCAATCCTCAGAGAATGAGTACCTGAAAATGTAATTATGCTCTCTCCTGTGGGCATGAACCTTGACTGCCACACTGGAAAGCAGACCCTGTAGGGGTGAGGGTGAAAAGACCTAACAATGATGAACTCTTTATACAATTCCCATGATGGGATGGAGTCCCAGTGGCAGAGGGTTTCTGCTTTTTAAGAGCAAAAGTAGTCAGGATTAGCCCCAGAGGAATGGTAGGCTTTGTCTAGGTCAGGAGACTATGACCAAAGCTTGGGGTTAATGGATGACTATAAGGTCAGAAATCAAGACTGGGACACATGAAGGAGGGTATTGTATGGCCGGCTCTGGGACTGAGGCTCAGAGAACAATGCCTGCCCAGTTCAGCAGAGGATCTGAAGTCTCTTCTCATTTCACTGCCCCTTCCTGATCTAGGAACTGCATTGGGAAACAATTTGCCATGAATGAGCTAAAGGTGGCCGTGGCCCTGACTCTACTGCGCTTCGAGCTGCTCCCAGATCCCACTAGAGTTCCCATCCCCATTCCTCGGCTTGTGCTGAAGTCGAAGAATGGGATTCATCTGCGTCTCAAGAAGCTCCAGTGAACCTGGCAGGGACAAGAACAGTTTCTGAGATCACCTACCTGGCATCCCACCTTTGAATCACCTGCCATATCCTGCTTTCTGTCTGCCCACCTGGCCCTCTTCCACCTGCCTGTCCTTCTGTGTGTCTCTCCTTTTCCCACCTTCCTCCAGGCTTCCAAACTGCTTGGGCTTCTACTTGTCTGCCTCTCTGATTGTGCATGCACTCCCTGATCACTGCCTGCCTGTCTATCCTTCGTGTTGCTTCTCTGGCCTTTTGGGAGCCAGAGAAAAATGATCACAACCTTAGTGGCTTTAGTGACAATAATTATTCTTTGATTTGGAAGAACAGAAGTTTGAGATGGGCTTCCCTGGGACACAACCCCGGTATGAATAATCCCCAGTTACTATTATTAAAGATTTTTGGACTTTACCACTGCCGGATGGTCCTACACACTTGAGATTTATCACTCCCTTGGGTGGTAATGTGTGGTGCAAAGCTTGATTACGGTGTTGATTGGTGGCTGTAAGTTGTTGTTCCCTGCCAACTGCAAGCTCATGGGATGGAAGCAACACACAAGTTGGGTGGTTTGGTGCTGCGACGTGAGGCAGTTTGGCTGTGTCAAGTGCAATCTAGGATGAGTTCACTTGGTGTGAATCCTGTGGTCCCAGAAGAAGTTTCTTTTGGTGCAGGATCACTGTGCCTTTAGGCTTGCTTCCTGTCCTGTTCCATTACGTAAGTTGCTTTCCCTGCAATTTCTGGCTTCTGGACTCTTCCTCTTCATTCAGAGTTAAGGGCATCTTCATCTCTCTCTGCTTCTGTCTTTGTTTCACCTTGAGTATCCTATGGCCCATCATGACTACATTGCATGCACCCAGACAAGAAGGGACAAGCTCACAATCCTGCTGAGATTAAGACTTGAGCCAGAAAGGGCACATCTTTGTGTCTAGCTTGTGTCACCGAATCAGTGTCTCCTGAAAGTTGCCTGTCTATGTGGCTGTCTTCTCTTTTTCCTGGAGCTAATTTTTCTGTTAGATGGAAAAACTGACATGAGGAAGGCTGCCAAGGGAAGGTTCTGATTAGAGGGGCTTATGACCAACCATTTACAGTAGGATTTAACAAAAGAGTTGCAGCAGGCATCTGACCAGCAGGCCCTCCTAGTCAATGGATTCGCTCTCTCTTCTGAGAGCATTTCTGTGCACAAGGTCTGGTCAATTCCCTTTTCTTTTGTTTCTTAAGCTGGATTTTCTTCTGGAATTGACCGGTTTACATAACTTGCAGTTTTTGCCTTTGTGCTTTTTCTGCACCTGAAGTACTAGTTTTTATGCAATGCTGAATAGACAAAGAGGAAGCATGGGCCAGGGCAGGTGTTTGGTCCACTGATGAAATGCCCATTCAGATGTCTGCTTCTCACATTGGAGTGCTTGGATTCTCTTGCTGGCTTGAATTCTCAATTTCAGTTTCCCATCAATGAGGCCCTGTGAGGAAGTAAATTATTGTGGGAGTAGGGGTTGGTCCCGGGACAGGGTGTCCCATGTCCGGATCTCATACGCCTGCCATCACGGGCACATGGTGAACCGGCCTTGGGCCTGCCGTGGTTCCAGGGCTGCGCCCTTCGGGGTGAGTACACCAACCGAGGGGGAGGTCTCTGGAGCCGGGCTAGGCAGGCCCACCCGCCTCTCTCATTGGGCGGCGGAAGGGATTGGGGTGGAGCGCGACCTTGGGCCTGGGAGCTTACACCTCCCGTCGCCTCTCGGCAGCGGGTGGGTCCCAGGACAGGGCGTCCCATGCCCGGATCGCATACGCCCACCATCATGGGCACATGGTGAACCGGGCTTGGGCGGCCTGGTCGCCAGTTGGTGCCAGGCTTTGTTTGCTGACCGCCCGGCAGGGGAGCTCTGGGATTTTGGTGGTTTGAATTGCTGCTTTTGTGGCTCCATGTTGAACCCGATGTGTTTCTGCAAGGTGAATACATCCTAAAGTTTCCCAATGACAGTTACTCTTCCTTTAAAGAATGTGTTACCACTTAGCAATGCTGACCACCAAATACCAGTTCATGCTAAAGCTTTACATGGGTATTGTCCAGTAGACACACTAACTGGATTAAGGCTACCGACAAGGAGCATGTGGGCTGGAATGGGGGCTGTGTTCTGATCTGGTTACAGTGAATCCCCCTTGGCTCAAGTGTGGACTGGGACTGGACGCACCAGGCTGGACCAGACCCCAGCACTGTCTGGTGCTCCTGGAGGACCAGGATAGAAGTGGGATAGATTATGCTAGGTCGCAACCCCTACTGAACCATGTGTGAGCCGTATGTGGGAATGGACTGGACGAGCCATGGCTGGGCTGAAATATCCAACAACAAGAACCAGCTTGGGTTGAAAGCTAGTCAGGAACTGGGCTAGGGCTGGCTCATGGACCCACTGGCATGCGCAAAATCCGGCACTGGGAGAGGTTCTGATGCAGGAGCCTGGGCAACTCCTCTGTCAGGACACAGACCCCACTGGTAAGCGCAAGAAGCATGAATGGAAACAGCCCAGAGCAGGCCACAAGAAGTTTCCCACTGGCATACATTAGGCATGGATTGGGGGCTGACCAGGCTAATCAGTTAACGTCATCACTGGCAAATCCGAGCACCAGAACAGAGTAAGGGTCGAGCCAGGTTTGGTTGTGATAAAAACCAGTTCACACTACAGAATGCCACGAGGAGGTTGACTGTGCCGGATGTGACTGCAGTGCCCATCCAGCACACGTGAGAAACAGGAGGGGAGGGGACAGAGCCAGCAGGGGAATAAGGGGAGGTTCCCCTGCAGGACAGCTACTCCCACTGGAGAGCATGAACTGGGATGGGGGCAGACCAGACTAAGCAGGGCTACAACACCTGTGTGCCTCATGTGGACTAGACCAGGGAAAAGCCAGGATGGGTGGATTGTTCCTATGGGTGCAACCTACAGTTAGAATGGGAGAGGGCTGTTTAGACATAGCTGTAGCATCAGCTGGCAGAAACTGGCACTGGGGGCTAATCCTGTCAAGTTAAACTACAGAACCACCTGGAAAGTGCACAATCCTGGAGTGAGAGACCTGGGAGGGAAACAGTGGGTTCCCCCCTCTTGGGTTACCACTGCCACGGGAAGGCACGAGAACTAGGACAGGGGCTAGGGTAGCTAGACAGAGAGGCACTCAACCACACCCATGAAGGCTTGACTGTTGAGCTGGGTAGATGGATCCAAGCTTCAATGCCATTTGCCATGTAGGAGAACCAAGGGGGATGTGGGTCAGATTGGACTGGTCTGCCACACATACTGGCAAACCAAGGTAGGGGGTGGGCCTAGTGGGGGTTATTGTGGGCCGCTCTCATCAGGCTGCAGCTCCCAGTGGTTTAGGTGAAGACCAAGTATGTGCTGTGCAGAACCAGGCTGGACTGCATCACCCATTGGTTCCAGTAGAAGGCGGGGCTGAAAACAGAACCAACCCAGCAATTGCAACTACCAGCTGACCGGGTGATGGACTGTGCTGGGCCCTGTGCTTGCTGGTGCATACGAGTATCTGGCCTGGGAACACCTCAGACGAAGTTTCTTTGTTGATCTGCCCAATTGAAATGCCAGACTCAGAACCCTAAACATGAAGGGACAGAAGATGGAACAAGTTAATTAACAACCTCAGCTGTAGGTTGGCAACAAAATACCGGGCAAATAGAGATGCTATGATGGACAATGTCAATTAACGGACTTTTCAACAACCTCATCGTGTTTGGAGAGGCAAGATTGGCAGCAATTTCAAAACTGGTGACCTATTGAAACCACTTTAACGAGTATCTCAGAGCATGCCCCACATGCGGGTCTTGGGGTGGGTGGGAAATTGGGTGGGACTTCTCCCTCAATATCCCCCTCTACCTCAGATATATGAGGAAACAATATGGAAATAATAGTCTTACCCACTTTCCTGTAGCCCTTGACCCTTTATGCACAAATTAACCATGTAAAGATTGTTAAAATAAAAAATATTAAAAAAAAAATTATGGTGGGAGTAGTTGGGTTTTCCACTCACAAGGGAGACCTGGATTGAGTGCCTGTCTCTTGGTTTTGGTTTCAGTCCAGGTTCAGCTATTGTGTGTATCTGGAGGGTGAATCAGAAGTTGGGGGTTCTCTGTTTTTGTGTTTCCCCAAATTCTAAGAATATAACCCTTCAAAGATACCATTGGACTTCTCATTAAAGCATAAGGCAGGGAAACTACTGCAGAGGAAGAGAGAAATAAGCAAAAGCTTCAAATTCAAGAGTTTCAGGGGGAAACGTGGTAAATATAATTTGGGGGCTAAAAATAGACCTTTCTGGCAAACCTTCTCAGGTCTAAGACCTAGAGCTGTTTTGTTCCATGACCAGCATGGCCTGCACAGGCTTGGAGAGAGTGTCAACATGTAATGGAGGAAAATAATAAATGAGACAGACACAAGCTAAGCTATGAAAGGAGACAGCCAAAGGGAAGCCTTCTTCTCTGAGGAAGAAGGTTGACCTAGAAATTTCATTGCCTCAATCTTTTATTGAACTGTCTAGGAAGTCAAACTACAGAAATTTGTGTGGCACAATCATTGGTAGTTATGCTGCATGTTGATGGTAACCAGCCAGTGCTTGATGATCAAGAAGCAGCAGCATGGCCCAAGTGCAGAATTCAGAATGTGACTGTCAAGGGTATCTTAAAGCAAACAATCCTGTGGCCTTGGATCATTGCACAACTGCAGACCCTCTCCCTGAGGCCTCAACCTTGGTCTTGAACTTCTGCACACTCTTGGACCATTGCCCACAGTTTGACTTTGGTCTCCTGCACCATCAGTCTGTGAACTCAAGATTCCACACACGGTTTGTCCTGCACTTCTTTATCAAGTTAAACTGATACATTTTATAAAATGCCTGTGGCCGTTTGAGTACCCAGATTTCCAGAGAACTGACATTCTTGGAGATCTTCAGGCAGTTTTGCATATCTAGTTTAGTATTGGTCAGAGGTACACAACTAATTTAAATTTTGGTGAGCTTTCCCATTTTGTTTGTTGGTGTATAGGTGGTTTTGATGAGGCCTGGGAACATGACCTTTCTTTGGGGACTGCTGCTATTTTTTTTATGACTCATTCTTGTGCATAGTGTTTTTTTTTTAATTAATTACATTGATTATGTGACACAGTGTTATGACCTCTGGAATTTCCCCCACCCCTCCCCAAGCCCTCTCCCCATGGAGGATTTCTCCACCTTGCTGCGTTACCACAGATGAAATTCAGTTGAGGTTCTTTCATTAGAAGTATTTACCAAGCCTAAAGTCCAGCATCTTATTATCCCTTGTGCATAGTTTTCAAAGGTAAAATTTTATTTGTTTTAATTTGTTTTAGATTCTTTGTGTATTGTGGAAACAATTCTAAGGACATACTTTCATTCTCTCCCTTCATTCCTTCATCCTTCCCAGATTTCCTCATGTTTCTCTCCCACCCTCCTTCCTTCTTCCTCTGTTTTTTCTTTCTTTTTTTTTTTAGTTTTTGATATAACATTTTTGTTATTATTTTGTTTTATGACATGGTTTAATAGGCACTGGGGTTTCCCTTCCCCTCTGCAAGTTCTCTCTCCTCCTACTGATTTTCCCTCCAGCTTTACAAATGTATGTCTTTCATGAACTTTCATAAGTCCATCATGGTGTCACTGAAGTGTCTCCCAACAATGTAAGCATGGACAACGTTGGAGAGTCCAACATCCAACTGTCAGGACCTTATCAGCCATTTCACTGGAAGCCATGATATAGCATTTTTAATTCACCTTATAATAAAAGTCTTTATACTTCACCAGATATGATGCTTAACAAGTAAAAAAAGGTGGGAATATGGGAATATAGTGAACAACTAAAACCAATAATTGAATGAAATAATAATGATTTCACCCAAGCACAGCACATTTTAAAGTGATCACAGATCATTAAAGCTATAGCAGTATTATGTTGCATCTTCTCCCCTGCCTGTGGGAGCTAAAATGAAACCAAAGCAAAACAAACCAAACAAAGCAAAACAAAAAACCAAAAAGAATGAAATGTCCTAATCACATTTGTAGTGGAACGATGACACCAAGGATAATTTATGACCATCCTACAGTCATCCTTCTCTAATCAGAATTCTTTTGTCTCCTCACAAAGATCCTCTGTGGCTGTTTGAGCTCCTGTTTTGTTTTTAGTAAATCATGGAGAAGATTCCAAAAGAAGAGACTGATTTTGGCTTATGTGTCTTGAAGTGCAAGTGAGTGATGACTGTGTTGCCAGCCAAGCCCTGAGGAGGAGCAGGACACCACACAGAGAGAAGCAGCAGCTGTATAGTCCCCTGTCTCCCTTTCCTAAAAAAATTCAATCATGTGGCTCCACCCTGATGGCCCCACCTTTATCTCCACAGTTGATTACCTCACAATAAACATCAACTCCAATGTGCATTTGCAAGAGGACAAACCCTACTCAGCCCATACCAATGGCCCGCCTGATTCTTCTCTTCCCCTCAATTATTAATACAAAACATTCAGGGAAATTCCAGATGAAAAATGCAAAAACAAAATGTGCTCTTCTAGCATGTTAAATCATTCACTTAGAGACACTTAAAAACCAGTTTGTGATGTTTATTGCGAATCAAAGATAAAGTTCCTGTGTGAAGGACACTCTTGGTGTTGGCGAGAGAAACAATGGTTTTGACCTTAGTGCTGAAGAGTTGATGCCAACAGGATATGCAGACTCAGAGTTATCTCTTCCTTCCTGGCCTCCTCACAGAGCACACCCACATATTCTCAGGTGCTGTTCTTCATGCGCTTCCCTGTGGGGTTTTCATGTCTTTCCACATGTGGGCTCGAGATGCTAAAAGGTGACAGACGCAGGCAGTCTACATAAACAGCGTGATTGGTAAAGAAGAGCAGGGTGGACTGCATCTGCAATCTTCAATTCGCAGACTTCTGGTGCTGGAGACTAAGGTCAAACCTTTCAGGCAGTGGCCTTCAGCTGGCCAAAGTTCTGAGACCTAGGTGGAAGTCTTCAGGCCAGAGTCCACAGTTGGGCAACAGTCCAAGGTCACACGACTCTGTGATTTAAGGATAGCCTTGAGACAGTCATGTAGTGACTTCTATACCTGCATCATGCTGCTGCTTCCAGGTCATCAAGCCCTAGCTTGTTAACCTGAGTACAGAACATGGCTATCAAAATCTGTTCTGCACCAACTCATGTGATTTAGTTCTCTAAGAAGTTCAATAAACAGTTGATGCGGTAATATGAGACTGCCTGGTTGTTTGTTTTAAAACTGACTTAGGTAACAAAATTTTATGCATCTCAGGGAAGTTTTGTGTATTTCCTGTTACATTTACTGAGTTTAATTGCTTTAAAAAATTGAGTCTTTTTAAGACTCAAACCAATTTTATAACTGATTAAAATTGGTCCACAGCTTTGGTTAAAACGCTCACATCTAACTTTGACTAACTGGTCTAACCCTGTGACAATTCTTTAACATCTAAAGTGCTAAAACTGAGTCTTTGACGTTGGGGCTTCCATCTGGATCCGTGGACCTCTCAAAAGGCAAGGCTGTCAAGTGGGAGAGATGAGAAGTGCCTTCTGCTTTGTGTTCCTTAGGATGAAAGGAGAAGAAGCCTTCAGACTGTAGGTGGCACTTCAGACAATGGTCATGAAAAGATCTGCGTACTCCTAGAGCAATCCTCAGAACTCCTGCTGCTGTGTGTTTATGATGGCACCCCTTCTCAGCATGAAACAACCAGAGTGGTCAGGATATCCCTAACAACAATTGGGATCCATTCATCTGGGGCAGGACATTCTGCCAAAGAGGACTACAAATGACAAACATTGTGCTTACACCATAGAATAACAGATTCAGTTACCGTAACCTTTAGAAAAAACAGAAATGGGAGAATCAAGATGGCGGAATAGGGTAAGGACATGTTTAAACGGACGGAGAGGCATTTAACCGGAATGAAACAGAGAGGACATATTTCAGGAAATACAAAAGGACAGAACAACAGCAGAGGGGTACCTAGAGACTGACAGACACAGGAAAGCAGCGGGCACAGCAGTGTAGTGTTGCAGTGAATGATCTAAACTCCACCAGCAGCCGGAACTCCACCAACAACCAGGTGGGAAGGGACATTGACTGGGAACTTGGGAGGTGAAGCCAGACTGGGGAACTGTCTGTCCTGCTGGTCCGTTTGATTTGACCAGGAGCAAAGACAGAGCAGCTGGTCCCAGGCGGGCAGTGCGAGAACAGCGAGGATTTCATAGCCCAGTCAGCCCCCTAGAGGAGACTTGGGCACAATTTTGCCTAAGAAGGAAAGGCAAGGGAAAGGACTGAACATGCTCTGAGAGGGAGTGTGCTCATTTCTGACTCGGTGAACTGCAACAACGAGGCATTCTACGGGTTCCATCCTGGGCAGGTCTGGGTAACCCTTGGATCTGTCAGCCAGCAGATCAAGAACTGTTGTGGTAGCACTTCGGGCCCCATTTTGTGCACTGTGGCAAAAGCTTTGGGACTGCAGGGGGCAACAGTGAACTGCGCATGTGCTGAGCTCGCAAGAACTTGCTGAGGTCCCGCAGGAAAATAATACCGACTGTGGCATCGTACCGGTCAAAACAGGTCCGTGTGGCACCCAGACCTAGCGTCCAACAAGTTCCGACAAGATCAGCATCACCAACAACCTAACTAGATAGTACACCTGGTGTCTCTTTAATCCTGGAAACCACTCCAACCAGAAGAGGGAGAAAGGTTGCAGAGACAACAGTGCAGCCTCAGCACGGTATCACAGGAGGTGGAGAGTGGTGAGCCAAGAGCTGGGCTGTGGAGACCACGATGGATATCTGACATAAGAAGCCAGACCTGGAACTCACTGGAGGTTGTGGCAGAAGTGGCTGCAAGCAAAAAGTTGTGTGCCAACTGCAATAAGTAAAATTGCATTGTAGACCTGTGGGTGACACAGCTTAGAAAACTGCCCCAAGAAGAAGACTCTGCTAACCAGAAGTACAATGACCAAGAACAAAAGAAGAGACAAAGGCACAATGAATATTACTGAAAACTCCCCTGCAAAGGAGCTAAACCCTATGCCAACCTCACAGTTAACTGAGGAAGACATTGAGAAAATGGGGGACACAGAATCCATAAGACTCATTTTAAAGATTCTGGTCAAAAATGAGAAGTTAATGCAAGAGTTCAAAGAATTTAAGGAAGCAGTAAAGGAAATCAAGGCTGGTATATCAGAAATTAAGAACACAGTAGAGCAAATTACAAGTACAGTGGAGAGTCTCCAAAATAGAATGAAGCAAGCAGAAGAAAAAATCTCAGAATTGGCAGATATCTCCTGTCACCAGGGCGAAGCAAACAAAAAGCTGGAAGCAGAGCTGGATCAGGCCAAAAAAGGTATTCAAGAATTGAAAGACACTATTAAGAGGCCAAATATAAGAATTATGGGAGTCCCGGAAGGTGCAGAAAAAGAAGCTGAGTTTGCAAATGTATTTAAGGAAATAATCAAGGAAAATTTCCCTAATCTGGAGAAAGAATTGGGAAACAAGATCCAGGAGGGACACAGAACTCCCAACAGGCTTGATCAAAAGTGATCTTCACCAAGACATATGATTATCAAGCTCTCTTCAATTGAACATAAGGAAAAGATCCTTAAATGTGCACGTGAAAAACATCAATTGACATATAAAGGAATGCCAATTAAGCTCACAGGAGATCTCTCACAGGAAACTCTGCAGGCAAGAAGAGAATGGAGTGACATATTCCAGATTCTAAAAGAAAAAAATTGTCAGCCTAGGATAGCATACCCTGCAAAGCTTTCTTTCATCTTTGAAAATGAAATAAAATTCTTCCATAGTAAAGAAAAGCAAAAAGAATTTGGCTCTTCCAAACCTGCTCTACAAATGATACTTCAAGATGTTCTCTTGACAGAGAAGAGGAATAGCACCTACCAAAACCAAAGGCAAACGGCAAGAACATCCCAGTAAAATGACAACAGAAGACTAAATCAATGAACAACCCATTGCTAAAATGGCAGGACCAAAGTACCACCTATGCATATTTAACTCTGAATGTAAATTGCTTAAGCTCAATCAAACATCATAGATTAGTATACTGGATTAAAAAACAAAACCCATCTGTTTATTGTTGGGAGGAGACACACTTCAACAAAGATCAGTGGAAACTATATCACATGGGTTTTGTTGTTTTCTGTTGGTTTCATCTCTTCAAAACACTTCCTTCTGATTAAATCATTCAATGACTCGTAGATCATGCAGTGGCATCATTTTCTTCAAGAAGGTTCTTGATTTTCATTTCTCCAGCTACACGTTGGACATTTAATAGCATGTTGTTTAATTTCTTGGTGTTGTTAATTTCTGTTTTCTCCCTGATGTTGATTTTGTTTTGTGGCTCTTCATTTAAGGGAAGGTAAAGTAGTTGTGTAATGGAGACTGTCATATCTAGTAACATGTCATTTAACTTCATGGCATTGTAAATTTCTATTTTTCTTTCTATTGTTGATTCTGTATCATGAATTTTCATTTAAGGGAATGTACAGTAGTTATGTAATGGAGACTAACAACCAGATGTGAGGATGCAGTGTGGTCGGCATCTCTGTTTCCAGACAAAGATGGACTTACAGTGAAACTGTTTATATTATATTTTGACAATAGGATTCTGGACTCTCTGCCATTGTCCATGCCCGCAATGAGGAACATATGACTGAATATGAAGAACTATATGTTAATAATGATATAAAGGAACTGGGGTGGAGGGAATTGGGGAGGGGATGGGGGAATATGGAACTGTATCGTAAAATGATAGCAATAATAATAAAATGTGGGAAAAAAAAGAAAAAGAAAAAATAGAAATGGAGAGACATAGACTGCAATCCAGTAGTAATGAGGGACTTCAACAACACCCCTCTTTCATCAATGGCCCGATCAACTAGATAGAAAATCAGCAAAGAAACAACAGAGCTAATCTATGCCGTGGATCAAATGGACCTAATTGATACCCACAAAATGTTTCACCCCAGAGTTGCAGAGTTAACATGGCTCCTGACTCCTGGCTTGGCATGACCCAGCCCTGCCCACTGCGGTCATTTGGACAGTGAGCCAGAGGATGGATGAGCTCTCTCTGTCTTACTCTCTGTAACACCTTCAAGTAAAAAAATATAAATGTTTTATAAAAAACAAACTTTTATCAACAAGAAGAAGACAATGTACGGACAAATCAAAGAGGAAAAATATATAAAAATGGACCAGAAAGCAATATTTTAAAATCTACATAACATAAATACTCATCAAGAAAAAGAGTGAAGTGCATTATATTCATCTTAAAGGATCCCATGAAGCAATGTTACAGGATGTGATAGTTTTATATTAAGTAAAATACCAAGGAGTATATAGATACAATGCCTTTATAAGAATACATGCATACATACAAGTAAGAATAAGACATAAAGGAAAAAGTCTGAAGCTGCACATGAAACTATTTTGTTTTAGGAAAGGCATTGAGGTTTTTTGAACGATTTTACTTATTTTGCAAGGCAAGGACTTCAGGTGCTAGGTTACTGTGTCGGGCCCAAGAAAGCATTGATTTCAGGAAAATAATTGATCATGGCATGGGTTGCAAGCTTTGTGAAGTGGAATTTCTAGTTTTCTATATGCTTTTCTAATATTGCAAAAATTTTGCCTAAGCTTTCATACATCCACCAAGTACCTATGTAATTTTGAAAAATATTTTAATAACAACAGAAACACTCAAAAGTCACCTGGTCAAATGCTTACTACATAGATTCATAGAAGAGTCAAACATCCCCATAAACTTCCAAAATCAGACAGAAAAAATAACAAGCAATGGGGTCTCAGGCGGATGTGTCTCCATGCTTGGATCCCTGATTCCAACCACCACATGCACGTGGTAAGCTGTTCCCGGGTCTGCCTGGACTCCAGGGGCTGCCCCCTTCCGGGTGAGTATACTGAGGGGGGAAGTCTTGGAGGCTGGGTGGGCCCAGGACCCAACCGCCGCCATCTTTGGGCGGTGAATGGGATTGGGGAGAGACGCGACCTTGGGCCTGGGGGTTTAAACTTCCTGCAGCTTCCTGGCTGCTGGTGGGTCTCAGGTGGGGCATCTCCATGTTTGGATCCCTGACTCCAGCCACTTCGTGCACGTGGTGAGCAGTCCCTGGGCAGCCAGTGAGCCATTTGGCACCAGGCTCTGCTTGCTGGCCCCTCGTCAGGGACCTCTGGGGTTTTGGTTCTATGAATCACTGCGTAGGTGGCTCCAGGTTAAACCCACTGCACTTCTGGGACATGAAGCAATCCTAAAGATTCCCAATGACAATAACTCTTCTTTGGAAGAACTTGTAAACACTGAGCAATGCTGACCACTGAACACAAATTCATGCAAAAGCTAAGGCTCAGGGCTTGTCCAGTAGCATCATATCCTATTACCTGACATGATGTTTGATCAGGAAAAGAGTCACATTATGCACAGCCATGTCATTAACTAGCACTCAAGAACCATATCTGGGGGTAGATTCTGTGGGGGATGTGTGGACCAAACCCTATGGAAATTCTAGCCATGCGACTTAAAAATGTCTTTGGATTATGGGCAGTTCCAAAGGACCACCCAGCCAAACCCCTCCCATCTTCATGCCCTTCAACACTTTCAATCCCTCGCATTCACCTGGGTAATTAGTTGTACATTTAGCTAGAAATAATTTAGCCATTGTGCTTTAGGATTGGACATTCAGGCAGTTTCTGTAAGTGCAAGTGGATCCCGTTCTTGGGTTGGAGGATGACGTTGTTCAAGAAGAGCAGAGGTGTGGGAGAGGCTGCAGTCACTTTGAAACGGAGCAGAATCAAGGCGATGGCCACCTTCAACTCGAGCATGGCAAACTGCTGCCCGATGCAGTTCCTGCAGACGTCGGGGGAGAGGAGATGTTGAGAAAAAGGATTCTCTGACTCTTTCATAAGTTACTGGCATAACAAGGGTAAAGTTCACAAAAAAGCAACATTTCATACTGTGGCAACATTTCATTCTGTGGAAACTTTCAGACTTCTGACTGACATTGTTCCCTAGCTAGGAGGCTCTAACCTGACGTCCTCCTCGTCCTCCTTGTAACAACATGGTATTTCAGATAGTCAAAGAACTGCTTCTTCTGCCCCAGGGTGTGCACTGCACAGAGCCTGCGCACAGCCACGCACGTCATGAGATTACCTTTGAAGGCCCAGCTGCACAATGTGTGATAGAGAGGGGACCATTCTTTGTGAATCTAATTGACCCACTGATGGGCTCAGATGGGCACTGCTATCCACCTCATGGTCAGATGAGAAGACAGAGTTCTGTGGAAGAATGTATAGACCTGAGAGGCTAAAGTGACGTAGCTAGACCCCTAACTAAACACTTCTGTGTACGTTTTTAGAGATTTATTTTACTTTTATCTGAAAGGCAGCATTACAGGGAGGATAGAGTTAAATCTCCCATCTGCTAATCACTCCCTGTGTGGCTGCAATAGCTGCAGCTGAGCTGTTCTGACCCAAAGCCAGGAGCCAGGACCTAGCTTCTTCTGGGTCTCCCACGTGGGTGCACAGACCCCAGGATTTGAGCCACCGTCCCCTGCTTTCCCAGGCCATAAGCAGGAATTGGAAGTGGTGCTCCCAGGATACAAACTGGCATCCATATTGCATGCTAGCACTGCAGGGGGAGGCTTAGCCTACTATACCCCGGTGCTGGCTCCCCTTCTGTGCATTTTCAACAACTTCAAATGGTTCTCACCTTGGTCCAGCTGAGAATGGTAGGAAGGCATGAGGGTGTCTCTGATCAGAATTCTCCTTAGAAAACCTCAAAGGGTCAAACACCTGAAATGAGAGGACAGTACCACCAGTAACCCCCAAAGAACATTGAAGACACTTCTTCAGCTACTACTTAGTGCTGACCAATGGGAGCATAATGTGAATCATGTGTGAAGTTTAAAGTGTTCTGGTAACCACATTTCAACAGGCAAAATTAACTTTGTGAATGTAATTTATTTAACCAAAATTATTCTCACATGTAATCCAAATACTTATGAAGGAGATGGTTCTTTTGGCCTTGTATCTTGAAATTTTCATGTGTGTTTTACACTGAATGCATGTCTCGATTCCAAGTAGGCACATTTCAAGTGCTCCATGGCCACCTGTGTCTTACAGCTACTCCATTGTGCCACCAGACTTGCAAACCCTGGCCTGCCTCCAAAGGGCCTTCTCTGTGTTAGAGTAAGGGAGAACTGTAATACACACTATGACAATTGCAGGAGGTAAGGGTGTTATCCACCTAAAAGGCATATCAAAACGATTACGAGGTCAGTTGCTACTGGGACTTTCTATTACATGGAACAGAAGAACAGCACATTCCATGAGGGCTTTGAGGTTCAAGAACTAAAGTAAATGAAATTATGATATTGTAAATATGAAAGAAAAAAGAGAAATGAAGAGAAATGAAGGAGGTCTGGCATGGTAACCCAGTGGGCAATGTCCTCTCCTTGCATGTTTAGGGTTCCCATATGGACAGTTCATGTCCCAGATTCTGTACTTTGCTTCCAGCTCCCTGCGGCCTGGGAAAGCAGCAGAGGACAGCCCAAAGCCTTGGGACCCTGGACTCTTGTTGGAGTACTGGAAGTAGAGGCCTCTGGCTTTGGATAGGCTGAGCTCAAATCATTTTGTGGCCACATGGAGAGTGAACCAAGAGACATACATTTCTCTTTCCTTCTGTCTGTAAATCTGACTTTCCAATAAAAATAAGGAAATCTTTTAAAAAAATAAAGAAGAAAGCAGAGTTTGAGGGAGATATGTTTCTTAGAAATTACAGCTATGAAATACATGAAATCCAATCTCTTCATATCAATTTAAGAAATGTAAAAAATTTTTAAATGTAAACAATTGTAAAAATCCAGTCTCTTCATATCAATTTTTAAATGTTAAAAATTGAACAAAGAAAGTAATACCTCTTGGGATTTAAGATAAAAAACTAAGTGTGTTGGAGTCATTTCCTTGTGGGACTATCATGTTTAAGGCGCTGAACTCTCTAAGAAGTAGCTTTGGAGACTTGACAAGCACCTTGAAAGGACTTTTCATGTTTGCCCCCAAAATGTACTTTTAAGCAATGTCAAAGTTTTAGTCTAGATGAACTTCTCAGAATATTTTTTTCCTTATAATGTGTCATAACTAAATTTCAGGTAGCTTTTCTGCTGCCTTATTCAATATCACATTTAAAACTCAGCAACAAAGCTATCAGCATTATGTAGCACAAAAATCTGCTAGCACCATTGGATCAAGCTGCTCATGTTTGCTTCAGTCTTTTTGCCTGTCTAGATCCCCTCTCTTTTCTTTTCCACTCTTGCAGGACTGCTGGAACCTAACTGACATGGTGTCCTGTTGGGTTTAGCCCCAAAGAGACACTGGCAGGGCATCTGGAGAGAGGAAGAGCAGAGGGTGTTTTTTCTCACAGGATGCTTCAGTGTGATTGTGTCATGGCTCCTATTTGATGGCTTACCCAGGACTCTCCCTGGTTCTTACGCCTCAATCCTAGGCCCTGTGGCCTAGACGGGATTAGCACTTGAGGTATGTATTTGCTCAGCTTTACCTTTCCTTAAACCCACTACTCAAATGAGTATGTCATTGACTTCCTGCTAGGATCTGACTGTTCCATCCAGCAAAAGTGAGATGACTGGAGTGCACTCACTATCAATGACTCACGGCCTTTTCCTAAGGGCTCAACAGGTGAATCACTGAAAAACAGATTGTGGTAATTGATAGCAAATCATGGGGCATTATGTGCACCTGTTCACTCAGAAGAAAGAATAGGAATAGGAATAGGAGAAGGGGATAACTTGTGTATTTATTTAGTTTGAAAGGCAGAGAAACTGGGGGGAAGATCTTACATTTGCTGATTCATTCCCCAAGTGCCTGCAACAGCCAGGGTTTGGTCAGGCTGAAATCAGGAGTCTGGAACTCAGTCGGAGTCTCCCGGTTGCAGAGCATGGACCAAGAACTTGAGTTGCTGTCTGCTGCTTCTTAAGGTGTCCAATAAAGGGAAGCTGGATCAGAAGCAGAGCTAGGACTGAACCCAGGAACTCCAACACGGGACAGGAGAGTCCCAAGCGACAATTTAACTGTAGTGGGAAATGCCTGCCCCAAGCACAAATCTTTGTTTCTCTTTTGTATCATTTTCCTTATTTGTAGAGCCATTTCGAATGCTTCGTTTGCAAAACATAAACAGCACATTAGGTTTTTGAAGTGTGTGTAAGGGTCATACCTTTGGATTTTCCCAGACAGCAGGGTTGTGGTGAAGACCCCAAATACTGAGGACCACGACCATTCCTGAGAAAGGAGGAAAACAAGAGAAGCTACAAAAGAAAGAACAAGTATTGGGCAGCTGGTACCCTGCTCTTCAACAAAGTTTTTCCTCTTACTGGGAAGATTCAGTTCCTTGGGAAGCTGTGTATGCCTTAGTTGATGCCACACAGAGGCACATATGAGAAAGAGCTTTGGGCTGGCATCTTAGTTTTCAAACAATGATTTACTTCAACTTATGTTTCTGTTTGAAGAAGTGGTTGTAGCATGTCAAAATCATAAGCCATGCTTATGTTTTTTGCTATGTTAGGCAATTACTTAAATTTCTGTTAATGGACTCTAAAACACTCTTTGAGACAATCTAGGTACAAAGAACCAGAGTTTAGTTCCATTATTCAGATCCAGGGAAAAGTTCCTGTTGGTGCTATTTACATGTGGAAGGTGTGAGATTTGAGGAAATATCCATGTGGTTCAGCATAAAAATTAGGAAAAGGGGAGAGAATTTGAAGGTTACTTTGAGACCACAAGTTATTCTGATAAACTGATTTTGGGTTTGTGAACAAGCTTCTAGTGACAGCTGTGGTTGTTTGCTGTAAGTAGTCCTCTTGGCTTGTTTTTAGCAAGAGTTAACAGAACAGGGGAGACAGTGTGTCTCGCATGCCTGCCAGGGACTCTCTCAGAAACGCGTGGTGTTCTGAGCAACCCTGGTTCCAGGTACTGCCCTCTGACAGATCTGCTTCCGTAAGTCAACCTGTTGCACTTTGGGCTCCCCCAGCGGGTTTTTGGTTAATCAACAAAGTTTGAAATGCTCCATACACTCTAAAGCATTACATACACATCTTAATATCATGTGCAAGAAGAAAATGAGCTAATGTGTTTGAAAACTCTGTATAAAATGTACATTCCTGAGCACTACTGAGTGTGACACTGGTGATGAGGTCTTAGAATGCCTGACTCCCACAGGATGCAACCACACTTCTCTCCCTTTCTGGGTCTTCCAGCTAAAAATGAGAGATGAGAGACAGTGCTCATCTCATACGATGTTTTATCTCAATTTCAAACCTGGTCAAAGATGACCTCAAAAACTATGTCCCAGAAGCATTTAACTCCTGGGAATTAACTCTGGGCTGGGATACTAGAGATGTGAATGTTGGACTCTGTTTTGCCACACCTGGTTATGTGCAGCTGGAACACTTACTGAAATTCACATCTTCCGTGCCCAGCACTAAGCCAGTTGTCCTTAAGAATGTCTTTTGAGTTCTCCAAGAGCTAAGAAATCTTACAGTCTTTTTCAGTGTGGGCCCTAGGATCTCACGATCTTTAGGAGGAACTTAGGAAAAGAATGCAAAGACCTGCAGGCAACGAGCATTCATCTGGGAAGGTGAGGGGCTTGTTGAGTGTCCTGGAAATGGATGGGACAGGAGGAATCAGGCGAAATGCCTCACTGATGCGCATTTCAGTGTACGACAGCTCGCTCAGCTGGTCCCTGTGGGGAGAGGGAGAAAAGGAACGAGGGACCTCAGATTCTTATCCAGTTTGTAAATATTGATCTTCTCTTCAATTTGATTGTTTCTCATGGTAAACACCAAACTAGTGGTAAACCAGTTTGCCATCTGAATGTATACATACATAAACTGATGTATCAAAATGTATCAGAATATTAAAGCAAGACTCTTTCTGTGTGAGATTTGAAAGCTGTCCCAGAGACAGAGGAAGCAGACAGGTGTCAGATATTCTAATTAGAAAGTGAGGTGTTGGGGAGGAAGATGGCTGACCTGGAGGAGCTGGTATAAGGTAGAGAACAAAGTGAGGAGGACCGATCCAGCAGAGGAACAAACCAGGAGACACAGAATTGCAGGGAGAGGAGTGGGAAAGTCACTAGACTGCACTGAAGTAAGAAGATCAACACAGCTTGGAGGGACAGTCAGAAAAAGAAAGAAAGGAAAGACAACACTCTGTGCAAGACTTGGTGAGTTATGGTCCCAGGCAGGGGGAAGGTCGGCACAATCTTGGCTGACCCAGGGAAGATAAGGGCAGCTGCAAAAACAAGCTCCCACACCAGAGGGAGCCACACACTACTGGAGTCCCTGAAACCCTAAGGGTGGCTACAAGGTTGAACATAGGGGCCATCAACCCCTGCAGAGGTTGAGGACAAGCAGGGGAGGGGGCCCCAGCAGAATGCCCACCAACAGCTCAGCACCATTGAGAGAGTGCAGAGGGGCCTGGAAGCACTCTCAGGGATTGGGTCACAGAAATTCGGCTCCAAACTGTGGGTTAGCTGTGGGGTTTCCTGCTGTGCTTGGCCTGAGCCCCAGGGGGGAGCACCGCACCTTGGAGTCTGCCAACCCACACAGAGGTGCGGGCTAGCAGGGACATGGCTGCGCACTTTACAGCCAGGGAGCACATCTGAGAAAGTGCAGCACATTTGAGAGAGTGCAGCAGGAAGCTTCACTAGGCCTGAACAACCCAAGCTTTTCTGACCCAGCTCCGTGCTGCGGATTCCAAGCCCCAAGCCAGCAGCTGGAGGCTGGGGCAGAATCCCCTGCTGTGCTCAGCTCTTAGCCCAGGGGAGGGGCACCACTCAATCAAGCCTACTGATTCAGACAGAGGCATGGGCTAGCAGGACCACAACAGTGTGTCTCACAGTGGTACAGCGCCTTTGAGAGAGTGCAACAGGGGCCCTCACTAGGCAGTGGCATGCCAACTTGTCCCAAACCAGCTGAGGGCTGCGAATTCTGAGCCACAGGCAGCTGGAAGCTCCGGTGGAACCCCCTGCCATGCTCAGGCCCAACTCCAGAGGCGGGGCAGCACTGCTCCAAACAGCTAGCAGGCCTGGGCAGGGTCACAGGCTGGCAGGCTTGGAGGGAGACAAGTGCGCCTCACAGTGGGACAGCGCCTTTGAGAGTGTAACAGGCAGAGCAGCCTTGCACTAGGGCCAGGCCCACAGAGCCATCTGACACAACTCAGGGTAGGAAAGAGCAGCAGGTGGCTGGAGACTGGGGCAGAACCCCCTGCTGTACTCAGCTTTAACTCCAGAGGTGGGGAACTGCTCAATAGAGTCTGCTAACCTGGGCGGAGGCACAGGCAAGCAGGCCACAGCAGTGTGTCTCCCAACAGGGGAGTACATTTGTGAGAGTGTAGCAGGGTGTGGAACCGCACGCTCTATATCCACCCAGAGCAAAGACAAGAAACCCAAGCCTACAAAGTCTCTCATCCACACTCTATCCCTGTTGGCACGCACAAGACAATACCTAACCAAGGAAATAGAAGGAGGCTGACCGAGAAGGGCAGGCATAGAGGAGGACTTGGTAAACGAGGAATGAAAGATAGCTGAGGGAAGAGCAGCAGACCAGAAACATGCAGAGAGGAGTGCTTGTAGCATCCCTGAACATGGAGCAACCAAGAAGAATCACGCAACTTGGAAGGAATCCAGAAAAGTAAGCAGGAAACACAACAACCCGCCCGGGACGTGGAAAAAATAACACAATGAGAAAAAGCATCAGAAAAAGCAACGACTCAGTTGAGAGAGCCAGCACCCCACCAAATGAGGGCCAAAAGCCATTACCAATATCGGAGATGCAAGATGAAGACATGGAAGATTTATCATTTAAGGAATTTTTTAAAATAATGCTAAAATTTGTCAGAGACCATGAGAAGACGTGGGAAGACTTCAAGAACAACATAGTCACAGAAATACAACAAGTCAAAACCAAAATGGCTGACCTGGAATTCAAAATTGAAACTCTGATCAACAGAATAAATACAGCAGAAGAAAGGATCTCCGAAACAGAAGACATACAAAATGAAGGTGCCCAGCGAATTAAACAGCTGGAGACAAGCCTCAACAAAGCTAATAAAATGATACAAGAAATGAAAGATCACTTCAGAAAATCGAATACTCGGGTCATGGGCCTTCCTGAAGCAGTGGAAAGAGAGTCAGGAATGCAAGGGGTGCTCAACGAAATTATACAGGAAAACTTCCAAAACACTTGGAACATGAATCCAACCCACATACAGGATGGACAGAGAACTCCCAACAGACATGATCCAAAGAGATCTTCACCCAGACACATGATACTCAAGTTCTACTCCAACGAAGACAAAGAAAGAATCCTGAGACAAGTACGAAGCAGAGAAAAGATCACATACAGGGGAAAACCCATCAGAATCACTGCTGACCTCTCTGAAGAGACCCTACAAGCAAGGAGAGAATGGACAAAGATTTTCCAAATCCTGAAGCAAAACAACAGTCAACCAAGAATAATATACCCAGCAAAGATCTCATTTGTATATGAGAACGAAATCAGATACTTCCATAGCAAAGAAAAACTAGAATATGCCAACACAAAACCAACTCTACAAAATCTCCTTAGAAATGCGCTAATTCCAGAAAAAAAGGAGGCAAACCACAAACAAAGATGGCAAACAGGAAGGTCTCCAAACTAAAGCCAACACAAGGAAGGCAATTACATAGACAACAACACACACAAAACACACTCGCATGGCAGGGCAAAATTGCAACCTCTCAATTTTAACTCTCAACACAAATGGTCTAAACTCACCAATCAAAAGACAGAGATTAATGGAATGGATCATCAAACAAGAGCCAACCATCTGTTGCCTACAAGAAACACATCTAACCAAAAAAGATGCAAAGAAACTGAAAGTGAAGGGATGGAAAAAGATATTTCATGCCAATGGACGAGAAAAAAAGCCGGGGTAGCTGTCCTAATTTCAGATGAGATAGACTTCAATCTAACTAACATCAAAAGAGACAGGGAAGGTCATTTTATACTGGTGAAAGGAATGATCCATCAAGAAGCAATCACCATCATTAATGTTTATGCACCAAATCTCAATGCGCCTAGTTACGTAAAGCAATTACTTACAGACTTAAGGGAAGACATAGATACTCACACACTAATTGTAGGCGATCTCAACACACCTCTAACATCAATGGACCGGTCTATGAAACAAAAACTCAACAAAGAAACAACAGAGCTCACACAAACAATAGAACAACTGGACTTAGTAGACATATAGAGAAGTTTTTATCCTAAGGCCACAGACTATACATTCTTCTCAGCGGTGCATGGCACCTTCTCCAGAATCGACCACATGATAGGACACAAAGCGAATCTAAATAACTTCCAAAAGATTAGAATCATACCATGTACCCTCTCAGACCACCATGGGATGAAACTGGAAATCAACAACTCAAAACTCCCCAGGAAGTATAGGCACTCTTGGAAGTTGAACAATATGCTATTAAACGAACAATGGGTCAGGGAAGAAATTAAAGATGAGATCAAAAAATTTATGGAAACCAATGAAAACTCCAATACAACATTCCAAAACTTGTGGGACACCGCCAAAGCAGTGCTACGAGGTAGATTCATCGCAATCGGAGCCCATGTCAAGGCTGAAGAAAGACGCCAAATACAGGAACTAACCACACATCTCCAGGAACTGGAAAAACAGCAACAGAAGAGTCCCACACACAATAGAAAACAAGAAATCATCAAAACAAGGGAGGAGATAAACCAAATACAAATAAAAAAAACTATACATAAAATCAACAAATCAAAAAGTTGGTTTTTTGAGAAAATAAACAAAATAGACACTCCACTGGCCCGACTGACCAAAAAACAACAAGAGAAAGCGAGAATCAACAGCATTAAGGATGAAAAAGGCAACATAACAACAGACACTGCAACCATTAAGAAAATAATTAGAAATTACTACAAAGAACTGTACTCCAATAAATTAGAGGACCACCAAGAAATGGAAAAGTTCTTAGACCTCCACCACTTACCAAAACTCAGTCCAGAGGCAACAGAAGAATTAAATAAACCTCAATACCCTAGTTAGGAGTAACTTATTTTCCTGTCCTGCCTAGTAAGGTATGTGTGAGTCCCCACTGATCATTTCCTGTCTAGTTCTAAGCTTTCCTTGTTGTTCTCTGTCTATTCTGTTTTTGTTGTTGTTTGTTTGTTTTGTTTGTTTGGTGGGGGGAGGTCTGAGGCGACCCTGGTGGTCATTGCAAGAGAGGGTGGAGATCCAAAGTTGGAACTAAGTAAGGGCCAGAGAAAGCTCCTCTCCCCAGTCCCGAAGGGAATTTATTCTTCTGTTTCTGCAGACCGCTCTGGGCTCCTGACTGTTTGAACCACTGTGTTTTTACTTTATTTGTTGAACTCTTAGTGGAGCAGATTTTTTGATTAAAATGTAAATTAAAAATGGTTTTTCAAAAAGTTAAAAAGAGAAAAAAATGTTCATCCTTTCCAGGGAGCTGAGATAACTGCTTTCATTTTATTCTAAGCTAATGCATACATATGGATCTATTTCTGGACATTGGTTTCTATTCTGTTGGTCCAGCTGTTAGAGTACGTTTTCGAACATATTTTACTTTTAGAGTAGTTCACAGAAACATTCAGAAGAGAGTGAAAGAGTTCCTATATACCTCCTGGTCGCTCTCTCTCCCTATCGTTCCATTTATTATTATTACCTTGTCTTAGTGTGGTACGTTTGTTATAATTGATGAATCAACATTGACTTGTGTAGTATATTTGCTATGATTGATGAGCCTGTATTGTGATCCACTCAGGCCCATAGTTTACTTTAGGTTTCTCTCTGTTGTATACTCTATAAATTTGACAAGCATACTAGGATATGTATTTCCCATTATAAAAATTATTGTGCCATTATGCAAAAGTTTCACCTTCCTAAAAATACCCTCAGTGTTAAACCTATTGGTATTGATGCCTTGTATCACATTTTCTACTTTTCTTAGTGAACCCTTGCTTTATAATTTTTGGTTAATTTTGAAAAATGATTTGAGTTTATTTGTTCAATCTATATATAACTATACAGATCGCATATAATTAAACCATGTGTCTGCTTCAGAATTAAATCATTGGCTTGTTGAGCTTCCCTAAAATATTAAAATAGTGATATCTGAATTTTTCTGAGTGCTGAAAATTTGCCACTAAAAGACTTTCTGAAAGTTTTTGATGATTGTTGGCATCTGATAACACATGCACATTTGAAGACTAGGTTTGTTTCTCAATGTTTTTAATCTGGTTTGTGGCTATCCTTCACAAAGCCTAGCTGTGCTGTTTATTTTCTCTGAGCCTGTGGGGGGCCACATCAACACTAGGTGGCATCCTAAAGCTAGACTTATTGCTAGCACACCCTTGTGCTGGCATGATTTCAGTCACAGGGGATATCCCAGCCCAGATTTTTTACAAATATCTAAGTGGTATATTACTGAGATGGAATTTGGTGGTATTTAAACAGAATAATCTGTGCCTACAAACCTTCTCCTGGGGCAAGGGTAGGCCCAGGTGTACTTAGTCCCATGGCCAAAAACACTACAATGCATGGATGACACTGCAGAAAAGCAGTAATTGGTCAAAAGTCATTGCTAGCTAGAAAATGTTAGAATTGATAAAAGTATTACTTATCTTTTGTAGAGATTAATTTATTTCCTTTGAAAGGCAGACACAGGTATTTCATCACTGGTTCACTCCACAAATGGCCACATGGCCAGAGTTGAGTCAGACCAAATCTAGGAGGCATGTTGAATTTCTAAGAAAGCTTAATCTATTTCATCTTTTACATGTATGTTCTGTAAAAAGTATTTTAGAGTTAACTTATTGAATTCATGTCCATGTTTGCTCTGTATCCCTTTTCATTCCTGTTGCATATCTTTAGCTTGTCGGTATTATTGCAATTATGATGCACAAAGTCACATGTCCTATGTCTGTTGAAATCTTACATATCCTCTTGTCATATTATATTAATAATACTTGTCAACAAAGGACTGGTATAGCAAAAGGCTCTGATAAAACTATTACTATAGTGTAGCAAAATCTCCAAAGGGACTCAAATTGTACTCCATTTGAGCAGTTTCTACTCAAAAACTTCTTTAAGAAGAATAATTCTGGGTTGGGGAGTGGGCATTAGAGCTAGTAATTAAGACACAAATTTGGAAGCCTAAATCTCTCTCTTTTTTTATTGATTACATTGCATTATATGACACAGTTTTATAGGCACTGGGATTCCCTCCCTCCCCAACCCACCACATGGTGGATTCCTCCACCTTGTTGCATTACCACAGCTCAAATTCAGTTGAGATTCTTTCCTTGCAAGCATCTACCAAGCATAAAGTCCAGTGTCTTATTGTCCAGATAAGTTCAACAGTTTCTTGGGGAGACCTCTGGTCTGAAGGTAGAGTCTGCAGAGTATCATCCTGATAAATTAAAAATCCCAACATTACCTCAGTAACAATTTGTAACATTACGGAATTAGTTGACATAGTATTGAGTAACCAATATGTTAAAAGAGAGAGAGAGAGAGAAAAAAAGAATGCAAGTTCTGAACCACATCTTGTGACTTCTACATTGACATTTCACTTATTAGTTTATATACAACCAGGTTCTATACACCTTAAAATGGCTACACATTACTATTCAGCTGTCTCATGTCTATTTTCATTTTAGTATTTAGCAGTTTATAGTGTTGAAGCATGATTTTGCTGAACCTGGCTGTTTTCAGGTAGTCTAACTCTATAACTCAAACAAGACATATGTCAACAGTTTAGGTGAGCAGTTTTAGGAGGAGTGTGCACAGAAATCTTCAATACCCTAGTTAGGAGTAACTAATCTTTGTGTCCCACCCAGTGAGTTATAAGTGCATCCCCATTGACCATTTCCTGTCTGATTCCAAGCCTTCCTTGTTGTTCTCTGTCTATCTGTTCTAGACTTATTGTTTGTTAGCTTCTTTTGAGTGGTTTCTGGAGTGATCCTGATGGTTATCACAAGAGAGGGTGGGGACCCAAAGTCAGAACCAGGCAAGGACCTAGAGAGAAAGCTGCTCTCCCTAGTTCTGAAGGAAGTTTTTTGTTCTTCTGTTTCTGCAGACTGCTCAGTGCTCCTGGTTGTCGTTCCAATGACCTTGGATCCCGTAAGGCAGGATTTGGGCTTCTTCCATCCCATGTGGTAGATCCAAATGGGGGTGGGTGATCTCAGAGTTCTCAGTCTCCAAAGGCACTCCAATTCCCCATGGTCTCCTTGGCAGTTGGGATGTAGACCTCAGTGCTGGTACTGATAATCCTTGGTGAGGATCTGGGAGTCTTCAGGGTTGGGATACAAGCCTCCTCCTGTCTGACTCCTCCACTCTGCGGTCCTCCCTGCTCTGTACATATGACCTCCTGTTAAGAGGTTGTTAGGATCACTCCTGATTCCCCACATATGCCTTTGTGGTTTTGCTATTGTCTAATGCTGATTCGAGCCTGTTGTCTATGAGCTACCAGTTATGATCCTGATAGGCTATATTTCCCGTCTTCTTCACACTTTCCAGGGTGATGGAAGATTTCTCTGCTCTCCCTCCCCATTTCTGGGTAGCATAGGGCCTTACAAATATATTAGGTTTTACAATTCTTTGATGTAGATCATATGCAGTCTGACTCATATCGATTGTTGGTTCATTGGTTACTTCTCAATATCTTATTGCATGAGATACAGGCTTGTGGGGTTGAAATAGTATTACTGTTTTTTGGATTGACATCATTTCACAACAGCCATATCAACAACAACATGAACAACAAATTATATCACCCTGAAAAAAATAACGAGCCACTGAGTAACCAACACACATGTGACAAAAAGGGAACACAGAAGTCTCTTGGGAAAAAGATGCCATCATATACTTCATGAGCACATGATGGATTCTGCTAGAGAAAAGAGATTATTCAGAAGCAACCAAACTGAAATAAAAACATCAAAACACATGGGATACAGCCAAAAAAGCAAACAGACAATCAAAAAACAGTAGATTGGACTGTTGGAGTTACACTTTCCATGTTGGGAAGCCTAAATCTCATATCAGAACATGTGAATTTCAGTCTCAGACCTATCCCCTATTTCTGCTTGCTGCTAGTGTATAGTCTGGGCAACACTGGGTGACGGTTCAAGTACTTGGTTTCCTGACATGGAAAACTGATTAAGTCCTTATCTCTTGCATTCAGCATGGCCAGGCACTGACTATTGAGGGCATTTAGAGAGTGAACCAGCAGATTGAAGATCTCTCTATCTTTTTATGCCTCTGTCAGTCAGTCTCTCAAATAAATGAAACCTTTTGGGTCTAATGTGTGACTTAGCAGTGAAAAGAGTCAACACAGCAGTTGAGATATCTGCATTCCACTTTGGGGTGTCTGAGTTTGAGACTGGCTTTCTGGCCCTGAGTCCATCTTCCTAGTAATGTGAACACTGTTATTCAGGAATGAGGACTCCAATAGTTGAGTTCCTGCCACCCATGTGGGAGACTTGGATTGAATTTTCTATTCCTGCTTTTGCACTCTCCAGACTCCAATGCAGATATTTGTGGGAAGTGAACCAGTAAATGAACACTTTATCTCTATCTTTCTGTTTTTCTTTCTCTCTGCCTCCAAGGTGAGTAAATCACAAAACCAAGCAGAACAGGATTCTCTATTCACAGTGAGGTTTATCTCTCTCAAGAGTCACAATATAGTCAGATAGTATACAGACTTGGACAACCATTATCCAAGAAATACCTGTGTACTGATTCAGCACTTGGCTTAACTTATGAAAGCGGTATCCCTGAGGACTGAATTTGAAAATTATGTCATGGTGATGTAGGAAATTATACAAATGGTGAAATGTTATTTTTCCCATTTCGAGCATTGCTTTTAGATAAGGATCATAGGTACTAGAAGAGAAAGATGGGACAGTATGTTAATAATTGATCTAGATACTGTTAAACAAATATATCTTTTTGCTCTTCCGTCACTGACCTGTTTATCTGGCAGTTGGTCTTCTGGCTAAAAGCACATTTCATGATTATGTCCAGGGCCATCAAGCTGATGTGCTCATATACCTCCAAGGTCGTGTCCTGAGCACTGCAAATCTTCTCCCACTTGCCCTGACATGGGAGGTCAAGATCAACATCAACACCATAAACATCATCAGTCTGTCTGGAGGTGGGGATACTTCCCAGACTCTGCACTTAGGACTCGAGAGAGACAAGCTTGACCTCACAGAAACCAAAGTTCAGGTGAATAAATAGCACACTGATCTGGGGCATGCACTCAGCTGAATGACAGAGAACATGGAACAAGCTGCGCATCTGGTAAATGGCTGGTGTAAAGATCTGTGGCCGTTGGGTAATATCAACCCTGTCCATAAAACAGATCTTCTGTGATTCAAGGGCTATAATTACAAGAGGTTCCCTAAGAGTTTCTCTCATTTTCAGTCCCCAAATTGGCAGATATACAACATTGCTCTCAACCACCACAACCGTGTTAAAACTTGGGATATTTTAAAATGTGTTTTAGATTCATTTTAGCAGACAAAAAAGCTGGAAAGAGAAGCAGCTACAGGGAGCTAGTTCCTAGCTGGTCACACTGTGTCCAGTTAACTTGTGCATCCACAGAGAACTAGTCACTTGGTATTTTCTAAAATATTTGGCTTGACTTTTAGAAACTCACAAAGTCTCCAGTTGGACTGTACTTGCTATTGTATTTAATTTTCTAAAAATAAAAGTCAATTGAAAAGATGTTTATGTTGAGGTCAACCTATGTCTGTTGCACATTTGCAGGTGCTAACCTAGAAGTTAAGGACTTGGAGACCTCAAATGAAAAGCAAAGGATTGTAAAAACATTTATCTAAGGAGGCATTGTTCACTCCAGTAACTTGCATCTGATCAGACAGGTAATTTTACTGAGCACAAAAGGTGAATTTAAAAGAAATAAAAGCAATGTTGTCTTGAAACACTCTAGAACCTTCAGTGAAGGGAGCATCTATGAGAGCAATCTCAAGGAAATGCAAGAGTGGGAATGAGGGGAACACACATGGCTCCTGGACAGGCTGGTAGAACTGACACATAGTCCCTGGCAGATTTTAAGTGTGTTGAACACTGAACAGTACCGGGCCTGGAGGAAGATGTTTGCCTCCCTTCCAGCATCTGCATCCTGGTCTCTAGGGCTTTGCCCACACAGCTCACACAGATAGTGTCACCACAATCTTGTGGACTTCAGGTTAAGTTCGGATGAGAGCTTGGCTAAGAACCCAACCAAAGAACTGGTCACAGTGCTTCCTCTGAGGAAAGGGGCACATTTCTGGAGGAGAAGAACTTTGGGCTTATTTGTAGTGTTTTGAGTATTTACAGTAGACCTATTAATGGACTGCTTGTTTTTTAAAATAAATACAACTTTAAAATTTAAATATTTGTACAAGCAGAGCTTTGGATAAAGTCAAATTACAAATCAGAGATAATCTATGGGGGTGTTTCTCCACAGCCTCTGCTGGTCCATTTTGGTCCTGGGGAAAATCCTTTCCAGCTCCCAAGTCTTCCTTCCTGCAGACTCACTCTGCTTAGAATTCCTATATCTACAGATTCAAGTTCAACCTGCAGTTTCTGTGAAGGTTGGCGTCCTCTGGAATTTGAAGCTACAGTGGTTCTTCCTAGGCTGTTTGCCTCTCATCCGCGGCACTGTCTGGTTTATTACCATAGGATCTCAAAATATAGATTTTAAACATCTTGTTTTAACCTCCCCAAGAAAGTAGCAAAGGCTTACCATAGACACATAGACAATGGATAATTCTACATTGATTAATTCATGCAAATTGATGCTTGATTCCTGCTATCTATTAAATGTATGTCTCTAATGATCCCCACTAGCAGTATTTTGCACCACATCAACACTTTCTTTCACTTACCAGCATTGTGTTCACAGAGTAAGCCATCACCTCAATGTATGTTTTTAGGATGTCAAGGTGGAATCCTGGAGTCAGTAGGCGACGATGCTGGAACCACTTGGGTCCATCCAGATTGACCAGTCCTTTTCCTTGAGAGATAGAAGGTACAAAACCTTTTGCCATGTATTAGGTGAGATGAAGAAGGAGTGATGTGGAAGAGACAGATGGATGACTGGGACCCAGAGTTAGTGCTCACTTGAAAAGCAAAGCATTGCTGATATCTTAAATTGGGGGTGAATTTCTATTCTTTTTTTAAATTTTTTAAAGATTTATTTATTTTTATTACAAAGTCAGATATACAGAGAGGAGGAGAGACAGAGAGGAAGATTTTCCGTTGAATGATTCACTCCCCAAGTGAGTGCAACGGCCGGTGCTGAGCTGATCCAGAGCCAGAAGCCAGGAACCTCCTCCAGGTCTCCCACGCAGGTGCAGGGTCCCAAGGCTTTGGGCCATCCTTGACTACTTTCTCAGGCCCCAAGCAGGGAGCTGGATGGGAAGTGGAGCTGCCGAGAGTAGAACCAGCGCCCATATGGGATCCTGGGGAGTTTAAAGCGAGAACGTTTTAGCCTCTATGCCATGCCTCCAGGCCCGAGTTTCTATTCTTGTACAGTGAGATTTTTCAAGCATGGCAAGTTTAAACATCTAGCAAGATTAGAAGATGCCAACTACTAGCATGTAGTAATTGAGAAGGGTACTTAATCTTTCTGAGACTTGGTTGTCTCAACAAAGAAGTATGATAATAAATAATAAATACCTGCTTTGTCATATTGCTGTGCACAGTATATGAAGGTGCATAATAAAGTACCCCATAAAAATACAATCAGTATTCATCTCCTTTCCACTCCAAACCATCCCATTAGCTATGCTGTACACATGGATGCTCAAGGAACCAGAGAACAGTGTCTACCCTTCCTGTCATTCCCTCCTGAGTCCTGCTTTGTGAATGTGAATGGTACAAAGTAGAAATATGGATCGTGGCTAATGTTGCACAATCTTTTACTGAAAGGCTAGTCATTAAATATTTGGTTTTCAAGGACTTTACACTGCTGGCAGCATTCTCAGGGTGCTAGGTTCATGATGAATGGTCTAGTGCTGGTGCAATGATTGAACCATAGTCTAAGTGCTGAAACAGGTATTTCACTTAATCTTCACCATGTCCTAGAAATGTGCTTCTCATCTTCATTTTCAAAGACAAGGAAACTCAGGAAGATCATACTCAACTAGCCTGTTGGGTGTGGGCAGGATGGAAATTTAAGTGGTTTAGAACTCAACATATACATTCTTTCATTTAATTTCTTTCTTTCTACCATATTTTCAATTACCTGGCTAAGTATCTTAATTGTTCTTAGATCATTACCAAGCTGTCCTGTAGAACAAAACTGTACTCCTTGTTATGTGGAAATACAGGGACTTGAAAAGAAATGGAAAAGATTCAAAGTAACAAGAGAGGAAAAGAATAGGCAGTTGCGGCTTCACTGAATAGGTGATGCTCACATATCAGCTGCCTGCAGAATGGGACCTTACAGGCAGAAATGAATTAGAAGCTTTCAGGAACTTGTTTGGACCTTAAAGCTCTCTTCTATCATTCTTTCTCCCAAACACACATAGGGTCCAGGACAGCTGTACCTTACTCCTAATGAATTCAGATTTGAGTTTCTTTGGAATGCTGCAGTATGAAAAAGGGATTTCAACCGAGAGTGGGTCACACCTTTTATTTTATGCATACATACCAAGACATGGAGTCATGAATTTGGGTAGGTACTGGGATTTGGGACCTGCAGAATTAAGCAAAGGAAACAAAGCACAAACTGCAAGTTAGTAGCAAATGATGAGGTTAAGCCATTTGTATTTAGAGTTAATATGAATAGGTCATAATTTGGATCTGTCATTTCAGCAGTAAGTTTTTCATTCATTTAGTGTTCTGTTTCTTATTTTACTGAGGTGTTCTGCACATTTGCTTTTGCTTTTGGTTGATGTGATTCCTCTTCTCTGTCAAGAGAACATCTTTAAGTATCCTTTGTAGGACAGGTTTGGAAGAGGCATATCCTTTTAACTTTTCTTTACTGTTAAAGAATTTTCATTTCAAAGACAAAGGAAAGCATTGCTGGGTAAGTTATTCTGGGCTGAAATTTTTGCTTTTAGAATGTGGAATATGTTGCTCCATTTTTTTCTGGCTGTTAGTTTCCTGTGAGAGGTCAGCTATGAGACTCATTGCCATTTCTCTATATGTCAATCGATTTTCTTTCATGTGCACATTCAAGGATCTATTCTTTGTGTTCAACTGAAGAGAGCTTGATCATCTTGTGTCAAGGTGAAGATAATCACTTTTGGTCAACACTGTTGGGAATTCTGTGGCCCTCCTGGGTGTTGTTTTCCAATTTCTCCTCCAGATTATGCAAGTGTTCCTTTATTATTTCATTAAATAAATTTTTAACCTTGTTTCTCTCTCTGCACCTTCTGGGACTCCTATAACTCTTATATTTAGCCTTTTATTAGTATTTTTCAATTGTTGAATACTTTTTTAGCTTCGCCCAGATCTGCTTCCAGCTTTTGATTATTTCCCTACTGTGACAAGAAATGTCTTCAAATTCTGAGATTCTTTCTCCTGTCTTATTCCTTCTATTATTGAGATTTTCCACTGAATTTTTGATTTGTGCTATTGCATCCTTCATCTCTAATAATCCTTTTTGATTTTGTTTCAGTGTTGCTATGTCCTGTGTGACATATTCATTCAGTTCCTGCATGTGCTTTATAACATGTGTTTTGAATTCTTTATTCCCCCATTTTTTTGATGTATTTCTCAGTTAACTCTTATGATGACAGAGGCTTTGCTCCTATGCAGGGAGTCTTCAGTAATATTCCTTGTGCCTCTGTCTCTTCTTTTGCTCTTGAGTCATTGCACTTCTGGCTGGCAGATTCTTCTCCTTAGGATAGATTTCTAAGCTGTCTCATTCACAGGTCTACAATTCAGTTTTGCTCATTGTGGTTGGTACATGGCTCTTTGTTTGCAGTCACTTGTGCCACTCCTTCCAGTGAGTTTCAGATATGGGTTCTTATGTTACACTTCCACCGTGGTCTCTGATGAGCATCTGGCTCACCACTCTCCACTGCCTGTGATTCCATGGTGAGGCTGTATCATTGTCCGAACAACCTTCCTTCAACCTCCTGTTTGAGCAGTTCCTAAGATTAGGAAGATATCAGGTTTCCTAAATATCTAGGTTGTTGGTAGAGCTGTTCTTGCTAGAACCTGCTGACCGTTAGGTCTGAAGGCCACCCACACCTATTTTGACCTATTCAGTTCCAAAGCTGGTATTATTTTCCCTATGGGACCAGTGCAATGCACTGAACTCAGTAATTTTGCTCCCAGCTCAGCATGTGTGTTGCTCACTGTTGTCCCCTACAGTCTCTTAGTCTTTACCACATTGCAGTGTACAAAATGGCACCTGATGTGCCAGTGGTGAGTTCTGAATCAGCTGGCCTATAGGTTTTGGTCTGCCTGGAGCTATTTTAGGTAGAACCTATAGAATGTCACATTATAGACTTTCACTCAGCCATAAATGATTTTGCTCCCAGCTTAGTACATGCACGGCCCATAGCCTTTGCCTCCTGCACAAAATGGCATCCAGTTCAGCTGTGGTTGGAGTTTGGGTTGTTAGATAAACCATGTTCCCACAATGCCTGTTTGGGATCTGCTGCTCTCTCTCTCTCTCTCTCTCTGCTCCTGGTCAAATCAAACAAATCAGCAAAAAGGCAGTTATTTGCCTGGGTTTACCTCCTGAGCCCTTGGTGAACTGCACTTCCCACCTGGCTGCTTTCTGGTGGAGCTTTGGACACTGGTGAAGCTCAGAGTGCCACTTACTGACTGCCATGGGCTATCTGAAATACCACACGGCTGTCTCTGCTGCTTTCCTGTGTCTGTCAGTCTCCACGTGCCCCTCTGCTGTCAGCCTATCTTCTCCTATTTCCTGGAATATGCCCTGTCTACTTCACCATGGTTAATGAATCTCTGTCTTTTTAAATGTGTCCTCAGCCTATTCTGGCGTTTTGATTCTCCTGATACTTCTTTTTAAAAATTTGTCAATTCCATCCATCATGGAAATAAATCAGTTTCTCCTATGGCAGTAGCATCCCCATTTCTATAGATGTGTGAAGCTTGACATAAATTCAGATGCAAAATTCAAATTTTTGACATTTACAAATCTGAGTGCAAATACTGACTCCAGAGAAGACCTTTCTCCTTTTAGAAGCAGTTTGCAGATTGAACATTTAAAATATTTCTGTAAATCACTGAAAAACAACATTAATTTACAACTGCTTCTTGTATGAAACGAGAGCCACAATATGTGTATGCTTAGGTGTGCCTGCCCACAGTGTTGGGTTTGACTGCACAAGAGAAGGAAAGCTCTGGCTCCCAATTTCATCTGTTATCACTGTGAACTTGAAGTCCAGGAGATATCCTCTGGAGAGCGTAGGGCCACTAGCACACTGATGTTTGAAATCTGTTTCCTGAACTACTGCAGACTCTTTTTGCTAATGTTTTCACAATAACATCAGTGACACGTGCCCACCAACAATACCCACAGGGATACAATCTGAACATAATTTGGCTTCTGAATTTATGTAGACATTTAAACCTCAAAATCTTAAGATAATGTTACTAAGAGAGTGGAAATTGGGGCCAGCAGCGTGGTGGAATAGGCTAGATTTCTGCCTGTGGTGTTAGCATCCCATATGGGCACCAGTTCATGTCATGACTGCTCCACTTCTGATCTAGCTCTTTGCTAAAGCCCTGAGAAACTAGCAGGATCTGGGTAGGGTAGACATGCCCTGGGGTTCTGGGAGGGTGGGCAGACTCCAGGCCAGCACATTACCCGGCTAGAGGACCTGGCTGAGGAGCCCATGTGTTCACAGACGTGGGGGCTGTGGATCACCCAAAGAAGGGGGGATGGCATGTGGGAGAGTAGAGACCACTAAGGGAGTACACTGCAGGTGAGGAATGACCTGGGGGACTTCCACCAACAAGGCCATTGTATTTGCAGGGGGACTAGACTGGGCAATTTCAAGGAGAGAAATAGGAGAAGCTTTCTGAGTAAGAACAGTGCACCTACCCATGTGGGAAACCTGAGCTGGGCTAGTTAATATCTCCTACTGTCTATTTGGGTATAATAAAGCTAGTGCTGGGGGGCCTACCTGGCAGGGCTAGACCACAGTACACACCTGTGAGTGCTAGAGATGGGGGATGGATCACCTTAGGCTGTGGCATGACACTAACCAACATGTGAGAAAACCAGGTTTGAGGGCAGATCTTGTAGGGAATGTGGGTTTGTTCCTGTGGGACTTTAATATCTGCTAAACTGCGCAAGAGCTGGGAGTGGGAAGGGTTAAGCCAGGCATGATCAAGGAACTCACTAATTCTCATGGGTACGGGTGTTGAATACAACAGGCAAGGCACTCCAGGCTGTAGCACCCACAGGTGTACCCAAGATTTTGGTGTGGGGCTGGCTGGGCTGTACCATCTACCAGCACACAAAGGTTGAGATGGAGACAGCAGACTACATTGGGTTAGGGCCTAACACCAACTGGCATGAGTGAGAGCGGGATTTGGGAGTGGGCTTGGTGAGGGAATTTAGGGAACTCCTCTGGTGGGTCATAGCTCCTGTTGGTGTGCACATGAGTCAGGCCTGGGTATTCATCAGGCCAGGCAAGGCAGCCCCACTTGTTGTCCAAAATGTGGGCTGGTTCATGGGGGAGGGGTGAAAGACAGGGCAGTCAAGCAAGGCTGGGCTGTAGCACTCAATGGTAAGAGCCAGAATGAGTATGCACTGGTTGGGCAAGGTTGCTGAACTTGTTAAGACAGGAGGTGGGCCAACTCAGGCTAGGATAGGCACTCACTGGTATGTGTGAGATCTGTCACTGGGAGAGCTATTAGAGCTGTTTGGCAAACTCCTTTGTCAGAATGGCACCTTCAGGTGAGTGAAAGAACCAAGGTTGGGAGCAGCCCAGACCAGGTCAGATTATAGTACTAGCCGCATATGTGTGGGTTAGGTCTGGGGACAGGCTGGGCAGGGGCCACATCATAGCACTCACTGGCAGATATGAGAACCAGGATGGGGTGCAGGCCAGGCCAGGTCAGATCACAACACCAGCCAGTTCACATCACTGTTGGGATTGCATGGCTGGCTGGGCTGGATTAGGCTGCAGCATCTGCTGCATTGGACTGAAATAGCTGAACCCAGCTGCAACACAGACTAGTGAATGCTGAGGTGAGGCTGGCTGTGCCTGACTGGGCCACAGCCCATGTAAGACCTGGGGCTTAGGGGTTAGCCTGGTAGGCGAGCTGTAGGGGCTCCACTGCTGGGCTCCTCGCCCAATGATGACCATGAGAGCTGGGATTGGGGGCAGACCAGGCTGGGCAGCACTACAACATATGTTGGCCTGCACGTGAGCTTGGTTGTAAGGGAACCAGCCTGAGCTAAGTGACTGTAACCATTGGGGCATTCAGAAGAAAGGTTGTTGCAGGCTGGTCTGGTTTTGCTGTAGCATCAGTTATCAAGTGTCGGGAATGGGGTCACATCCTTCAGGATAGACTGCAGAACCACCTGACAAGTGCAAGATAGGGAACTTAAAGTGAATCTACTAGGGAAATTGTGGGTACTCCTCTGAGGCTGCAACCCTTACTGCTGATCAAGAGAACCAGGGCAGGGGTGGGCTTGGCTGGATAGGTGGCAGCACCCACCGACATAAGTGTGGGCTGAGTAGTAGGCTGGTTAGTCTGAGCTAGGCTGCAGCACCCATTGATGGGTATGAGGGCTGAATGGGATGTGGGACAGACTGGACCACCTTGCTGCAAGTATCAGTAGGAGCCAAGGCTGGGGATGAGTTTTATGGGGGGTTTCTGGGGTTCGCTCTGACTAGGGTGCTGTTCCCTCTGGTGTGTTGTGGGCAGGAATGGGCTGGGCCACTGCATCCATGCCTCTGCATCTGCATGATCAATCTCCACTAGACACCAGCCTACCAGGCTCCCTGAATCTGAACTGTAACCTCCAAGTTGCATCTGTTCTTTCCCAAGATGTTTTCTCAGGGATTTTAAAGCAACAAAAAGAGAAAAAGCATAGAAAATTGGTACTGAATTGGTAAGTCTTTAGCATGAATGGTGCTTAACGATCTGGAGGAGACTCTGGAGTTGGTTTAGAGAGTTTTGAGGAGTTTAGAGGAGCTAGGGTTGCTATGTTGTGAGATGCCTTCTGATTTAGATGGGTAGCAGCCAGCCGCCAGCCTCTGACTTTCCTACACGCCTATTGCTCCCTTTCAACATGTTCAATAAGCCTAAGCCTCAACTCCTTTTTGGGAGTTTGGAACCATCCTGGCTCAAACGACCTGATGTTTAAAGGATGAGTAAAGGTGCCTTAACTGGGATCAGTTTGATTATTTCCAGATCCTGAGACACCAGGTTCTTCCTGTGTCCAACATAAAATGAAATCCTGCCTCTTAAACAAACTCAGTGCTATACCACCTATCCCACATCTCTTCTGTATTATCATTCAAGGTAATATCTTACACTGCCTGCTTTCATTGTTCAGTTCTGATTTCAAGGGATAGCTGAGAGTTAAGGCTATTATCTTGCAAAGAACCGAGAGCTTCCTAATCCATGGCTGAGCTTTGCAACAGGCAGGGCATGGCAGACACCAAATGGAGTTCCTAGTCGATTGGGAGTCACATGCCCTGCCCTTCTCATTAGAGACCTGAGGCCAAGAAGATGATTTTCATACTAATTCATGTGATTGTGAAGATTGACTTCACTACACTTATGTGTATTAATATAAGAACATCACTTTAAACATGTACAGTGAAAAGTAAACATAAAAGATTGAGAAAGTACCAGAATTTTCAGCAGCTGTTGTGTAAATTAGAGACAATGAAACAAAATATTCAAAGTTTGGACAGGAAATAATAGCCAAAGTAGACTTTCATATTTAGCCAAACTGCCAATTGAGCTTGAAATGAAAATAAAGACATTTTAACTATTCAAGAGCTCAAAAACTTTGCCTAACGTTAATTCTCTCCCTCCAAAGAAACTACTCATAAATTTAATACAATAAATCAGAACAAAAAAGATGTGATATCCAGGAGAGAGAAGATTTGACACAGGGTATTATTCTTAGGAACTCTTACAACAACATTTATTGCCACAGAATCTCAGTTTCATGGCCCAGACACGATGCACACCTGGAAAAGGGCTTGATACATATCTAAATATTAATGAAAGCGATGGTAGTATGAGCTGAAACTGCTATGGTGATAAATACTACCCTGTCTTTGTATTTTCTCTGGAGGATAGGAAATGCATCTGTTTTAGCCTCTTCTATAATTTTTGGCTAGAGGAATTAAGGATGTTTTTATTAATGTTATGGAAATATGCTTTGAATTATTGCTTGGTTGTTTATGGTGTTGTAGAGTCTGTATTTGTAGAGGGATTTAATATTTGAAACTGTTGCCTTGGATTTTTATGTTTTTCTCCTTGTGACTTATTTCTCCCATTAAGTAATTGGCAAGTTTTGGGAATAGAAACGTAGTAGCAATGTATTACTGACTAGTAGGTAATCACATGTGCCTTGGCCTTGGAGTCTTGGTTGTTGCCCATTGGCTACTACTGAAGAATGAATAATGGCTTGCTTTGAAGAAAATGATTATGGTAAGTTATAGAATTATCTTTAAGAGCACCAGCTTGACCATGAAGTAAAAAATTAAATAATAAAACATCTGTGCATACCCACTTAGTCATGCAGTGACAATCAAACATTCTTACAGAGGCTTGTGATGTGACTGGGTAAATAAAAAGGACAGCTTCTTGAGTTGTTACAGGAGGGCACCAAATGAGTGTCCCTTTATTGTTTTTATGCAGACTCCACATACCCTTCTTGAGCTTGTAACTCAGCTGGAGCTGGCCTCTGGCAAACAGCATTCAACGTGAGAGTTCGATAAAGGCAGGTCTTTTCTCTTTTGTTCTTTGTGGTGTGGGTAAGACTTCACCCAGGGTGCTGCTGGACCCCTGAAAGAAGGTCAGGTTAAGTGGAATGAATAGTCAAAACATTTTTTGAGAAGTTTGTACCCTCTGTTACTATAAAATTAAAATGGGACAGAGTGCATCCTAATATTATTAAAAACGGGTTTTAGGGTTTTTGCAATTTGTGCAGATAGTTAGTCTCTGGTTCTCAGAGGAGGTAACTTTAGATTTACAAACACGGGATCAGGTGGGGAATGAGATGAAGAGGTGGTATCAGAGTCTTGGGAGTGGGGGGTTGCTGACATGCCTTCCTCAGCCATTGCCGCTTGGACAGTATTGAGGCTAGCCCTGAACAAGGGGACAAGTGGATATGCCCACCCTCCCCAACTGCTCTACCTCGGTAGCAAACTTCCTTGATTTAGTGCAAAAAGGGAGGCTCAGGCTCTACTTATGGCTCTATGGAAAATTTCCTTCCTAAAGATGACATAAAATATTGTAAAAATGATTGAGAAGGTTTTACAGATGAGGAAGGAGATTTTTTTAAAACCAGAAATATTTATATCAGGGGCTAGGGATTGTGAAAAGGGGCAGACAGTTGAATTACATGATAGGCGGTCTCGTGCTGTTGATAAGTCTCCAAGAGATTCTGCAAAACTGTATGAGACATTTCCTGCTAGACTCAGTTCCAGCAAAAATTGGCTTTAGGGGAGCAATGCAGCAGGCACATAATGAAGGTGATTTTTTTCTGTTTTCATGTTGTTTATGAATGGGATGAACCTGAGTGGGAACCATTGCCTTATAAACTTATGAAAGAAAGGACCTGGTAGTATGGCCTAGCGGCTGAAATCCTCACCTGGAATGCACTGGGACCCCATATGGGTATCCATTCTAATCTCGGAAGCTCCACTTCCAATCCGGCTCCCTGCATGTGGCCTGGGAAAGGAGTCAAAGACTGCCCAAAACCTTGGGACCCTGCACCCACATGGGAGACCAGGAAGAGCTCCTGGCTCTTGGTTTCGGATTAGCTCAGCTCTAGTATTTGCGCTCACTTGGGGAGTAAACCATCCGACCGAAGATCTTCCTCTCTGTTTCTCCTCCTCTGTATATCTGCCTTTCTAATAAAAATAAATAAACCTTCAAAAAATGCAAACAACAACAAAATAAACTTATGAAGAAACTAAAGCATGCTGTCTCTGACTATGGGCCGAACTGCCCATATACTACGACAATGGTGGGCGGTCTAGCAGCAAAGTGGATGTCTTTATATGATTGGTTTCAGGTTGCCAAAGCTTGCCTTGTAGGAGGAAACTTTTTTCTGTGGAAAATGGGGTATGAGGAATTAGCTAAAGCAGAAGTAAAGTCTCACATTTCTGTGAGGAATGGCAAATCTTTTACCTTAGACATGCTTTTAGGACAGGACACTCATTTTGGTGTTTCAGAACAACCTACTCTACCTAAGAAGACATTACAACTTATCTCCTCCCTGGCATTAGGAGCATAAAGATACCTACCATCTTTAGATCAAAAGTCTTCAGGTTTTGTAAATATTAAGTAAAGGCCTGAGGAGCCTTTTGAAGACTTTGTATTTTGACTCACTGAAGCAGTGAGCTGGACAGTAACTGATGATACAGCTACATATTTCATAGTTAAATGGTTAGCTTTTGAAAATGCTACTTCAACTTGCCAAGTCTTTCTTCAACCATTGAGAAGAACAGGTGACTTGTCAGATTATGTTCAAGCTTGTGCTGAGGTAACTCCATTTTACATGCAACAATTAACTATTACTGCTGCTCTTCAAAGCCAAACCATCACTCAGATTAAAAAAAAAAAAAAGAGGTAATTAAGTAAATCAAAACAAGAAACAATTGTTATTCCTGTGACAGAGTAGGGCATTTCAGCCACAACTGTTGCCCCAGAAATTCCTCTCAAAATTTCAAACAGGAAAACTTTAGATGAACACTCTTTTTTTTTTCTTAAAGATTTATTTTTATTTTTATTGGAAAGGCGGGTTACAGAGAGGAGAGACAGAGAGGAAGATCTTCCGTCCAATGATTCACTCCCCAAGTGAGTGCAACGGCCGATGCTATGCAGATCTGAAGCCAGAAGCCTCTTCCGGGTCTCCCACGCGGGTGCAGGTTCCCAAAGCCTTGGGCTGTTCTCAACTGCTTTCCCAGGCCACAGGTGGGGAGCTGGATGGGAAGAAGGGCCTCCGGGATTAGAACCGGCGTCCATATGGGATCCCGGGCGTGCAAGGTGAGGACCTTAACCACTTGCGTCACCACGCTGGGCCCTAGATGGACACTCTTAAACCCAATTTAAATACTTCTTTCACCGTCTGTCAGCAGTGTGAGAAGGCATTTCATTGGCAAAAGAGTTGTCTGCCTAAATTCCACAAGAATGGAACAGTTCTATCACCTCAGAGTCAATCCAATTTGAGTAATCAGCTTGTACAGGGTCAGATGAAGGGAAATGGGATGGGAGGCAGGCCCATTCCCAAAGCCCCCAAAATATGAAGACATATTTGAATATCAGCTCTGAGGGGTACAAAACTAAATTGAAGGCTCCTGCTTTAAGCACTGGGTTAAAGCAAAATAGACTTAAACATTATAATTGTGGCAAATTAGGAAAGATTGTAGGAAATGACATTCCCCCAAATCTGGTAAGCAAGTTATGGGTTATCTAAAGTCCTGCCATAACATAGAAATTTTGAAATATCCTGCCCACTTGGAAGGGCTTAAAAGTTTGCTGTCCAAAAACAAATGAATGCTAAATGTTTTAATTGTGATAACCTAAAATTCCTTCAAAAGCAATGCTAAGCTGCCCATCAGCAGAAGATTGGATAAGAAAGCTTTGGTTCATCTACTCCATGGAATACTACTCAGCTATTAAAAAAAACAAAATGCAGTTCTTTGTGGCTAAATGGGCACAACTGGAAACTATAATGCTAAGGGAAATGAGCGAATCCCAAAAGGTTAGATACCACATGTTTGCCTTGATTTAACCTGTAATTTATTGTTTTTTTTCTTTTTTGGTTTGATTGTTTGTTATTTTTTGAACCTGTCATTGATACTGTCTCAACCCAGATGTTTTGAAGAATGGAACTTGCATTATTTTTAACATATTGTTTACCCAATACTATGTCAATTAATTCCATAATGTTGTATATTGATACTGAGGTTTTGTTGGGGCTTTTAACTGACCGGATCTTTACTCTGTTAGCCCTACCTTCAGACCATAGAAGGTCTCCCCAAGAGGCCACTGAACTTATCTGGACAATAAGATGCTGGACTTTATGCTAGGCATGTGTTTGCAAGGAATGAATCTCAACTGAACTTGAACTATAGTTATGCAACAAGGTGGAGGAATCCACCATGGGGGGAGGGGTATGGGAGGGGTGGGGGGAATCCCCAGCGCCTATAAAACTGTACTACATAATACAATGTAAGCAACAATAAAAAAAAAAAAAAGCTAAGCAAGTCTTTTAACTAAAAAAAAAATTATGGCACTAATATTGCTAAGGATCACTACCCCAAAATATGTCCTAAATACCATAGAGTCCTTTATTGAGCAAAATTATGTAGATCTAAAACTGATCATGATGGCTGGAGCCTCTGGCCAGGAAACTCCTGGCAGAGCCAATCCCAAGTTTAAACAATCAGAGTTTTGCAGAACACCAATATCCTATCCAATTTGTGCCTACAGAAGAGTAACAGACCTAAAACCTGCTACTATTGGACATGCTAATTAAAGGTTGATATCTATCAGGATCTCACTGTCACTCCTTCTCAATGCCCCATTTGTGCATTTTTACCTTGTAGTTCTCATCCTGCAGGTGGAAATCCTCAAGGACAAAGTTCTAACTAATTGTGGTAAATGGGTGTAACTCATATCTCTCTCTCTCTTTTTTTTTTTCCTAAACAGCACATTAATATTTGGTTAACGAATTAAACCAATAAATTAAATTTTGTCTTTAATATTTAATTTTCAATATACAATTTTTAATATATTAATAGTTCCACAACAAATGATGCCTAGTGATAATGGAATGTAGACCAAAAGCCAAAAGCCAAAAAAAAAAAAGAAAAGGAAAATGTTTATAGTTTTGTTAATGTGTCTAGGTTGTTCACTATGCATTGCCTATTGCCTAGGATAATTTATATTACTGGAAAAGTTGAAATTTAATAGATGGATTACACCGTAATCACCATATTCTCCTTTCAGGATTTCAATTCAGACTGGATATTATGGTTGGATTTTCACTTACTAATTTTTAATGGACATTGCTGTCACCAAGCTTGGTTAATAAGGACTCCTTAGTCAATCTTAAACTTGCCTGAAATGATTATCTCTTGCACCCTGCAATATTTTGGAGGCCTCAGCGAAAGGGCAGTGGTTATCCTGTGTTCTGGAGCCTGGCTTGGTAGTCTGGGGTGGGGGTGGCGCCGTGATGATTAACATGGCCCCAGCTGCCATTCCTGGCTTCCTGGCTTGAAAGATTTGCACTGAACTCTGCCTATGCCCAGTTATCTCACCATCTGATCTGTTTGTTTTGAGTAATCATTTGGGACTCCGGAGGGCTGGACATAGCACAACTTCTTGAGTCAGAGTCCATAAAAGACATTGTTGTGGCCCACTGGGTTTTTTAAATTGAGTAACTGTGGTGCCCACCTATGTTTGTTGATGTATGTCTTTTAGTCAAAAATAGTTGAACTTTTACTCTGTCTTCTAAAATGTATTCTGAAAAAAAAAAATAAAAAGATGTGTGTGCTGTTTTACCGCTTGGCTTCAATGATTCCTGTGCTCACCTGCAGGACTGCATCTTGACAGAGTTTCTCAAGCAAATCTCTCAGGTCACCTCTCAGTGGTAGATCTTGCGCACACTGGTGGGTTCTTGCTCTAGCCTGACTTGATCCACCTCCTATTCTGGCAGGTACAATGACCTTATCTGACCAGCCCACACCCATTCTGGCTCTTACTGTTTTGTGCTACAGCCCAGCCTTGCCTTGCCCACCACCAGAACCAGCTCTCACATATTTGAGTAAGTGCTGAGACCTAGCCAAGCCCATCCTATATCCACCCTGGCTCCTGTGAGCACCAGGTGGTGCTGGAATCTAGTCCAGTCTGGCACACCCAAGACCCAGTGTTCACAACTATGTTGAGGAATACTGTAGCCATGTCCAGCCCAGTTTGTTGCTCCCATTTCAGCTCTTGTGTTCACTAGTGGGAACCACAGGCCAGCTAGGGCATCCCTTTGGTTTCCCAACTAGGCCTGCCCCTATCCAGAGATCTTGGTGGTTGCTTCAAATCAGCCTGGCATGGCCCATCTCCAAGATTAGCATTTACCTTCATAGGCTGCAGGTTAGCCTGGTCTGGGGTACCATCAGTCCCAACTTTTGCTGAATGTAAATGGCTTAAACTCAATCACACATCATAGAGTAATAGACTGGATTAAAAAACAAAACACATCTATTTGTTGTCTAGAAGAGACACATTTCACCAACAAAAAACAGCAGAAACGGTACTCATGGATTTTGATTCTTTGTTATTGTTAGATTCATCTCTTCAAAAGAGTTTCTTGTGATTAAATTATTCAGTGACTCAGTAGCATCATTTTCTTCACGAAGATTCTTGATTTTCTTTTTCATTTCTTCAGTGACACATTAGTTATTCAGTAGCATGTTATGTAACTTCATGGTGTTGTCAATTTCTTTTTTCTTCCTGTTGTTGATTTTGTTTTGTTGCTTTTCATATAAGGGGATGTATAATAGCTGTGTAATGGAGACTTTCATATCTAGTAACATGCTGTTTAACTTCGTGAGGATGCAACATAGTATGTGTTTCTACTTCCAGACAAAGATGGACTTACAATGAAACTGTGTGCTTTATCTTGACAATAGAATGCTGGACTCTCTGAAATCAAGATGATCTTAACTTCACAGAAAGAGTTTCTTCTGATTAAATATTTCAATGGCTCATAGATCATACAGTAGCATCATTTTCTTCAAGAAGGTTCTTGATTTTCATTTCTTCAGCTACATGTTAGTCATTTAGTAGCATGTTATTTAACTTCTTGGTGTTGTTAATTTCTGTTTTCTCCCAGATGTGGATTTTGCTTTGTGGCTTTTTATTTAAGGGGATGTATAGTAGCTGTGTAATGGAGGCTGTCATATCTAGTAATATGTTATTTAACTTCATGGCATTGTAAATTTCCATTTTTCTTTCTATTGTTGATTTTGTATCATGACTTTTCATTTGAGGGGATGTACAGTAGCTGTGAAATGGAGACTAAAATTCAGATGTGAGAATACAATGCAGTATGCATCTCTACTTATAGACAAAAACGGACTTGCAATGAAACTATTTACTGTATCTTGACAGTAGGATGCTGGACCATCTGACATTGTCCATGCCCGCAATGATAGACATATGACTGTGTATGAAGAGCTATACTTTGGTAATGATATAGAGGAACTGGGGGGGGGGTGGGAATTGGGCTGGGATAAAGGAAATACCATGGAGCCTATGGAAGTGCATCATGAGAAAAAATAAATAAATCCTGGTTCATAGAAAAAAAAATTTTTTAAGTCTTTACTTACACATTCCTTTTTAGCCATGAAATTATTGTTGTGTACTAGTGCCATTGATTTATTTTTGTTGGTTTTGTATCTTGCCAAATTCTGTTATGAGTTCCACTAATCTCATTATTGAGTCTGCTGGTTCTCCTACAAAGAGAATCAGGTCTTTAGTGAACAGGGATAATTTTAATTCCTCACTCATGTTTTGAATTCCTTTAATTTCTTTTTTCTTGTCTAATAGTTCTAGCAGGGACTTTCAATATTATGCTGAATAGCAGTGATAAAGTGGGCAGCCTTGTCTAGTTCCAAATCTTAGTGGAGAAACTTCCAGTCATTCCCCATTTAGTATGAGGTTGGCATTGGGTTTTTCATAAATGGCTTTCATTCTGTGGTAGAATAATGCTCTTTTCTTTGCTTTTTTTTTTTTTTTTTTTGCATTTCTACTTTTGTCAGTTTTGGTAAGTTGTCTTTTTTCAAGGGAGTTTCCTGTTTAATGCAGTTTCTTTTTTCTACCTTATTCTTGTGTTTTTCTTATCTGGAGTATGGGGAGAGATAAAGGGAAAAGCCCCATCTCACCTCCCATCCATCTCAGGTTCCCAATGTGGGGCATGCTCTGAGAGTGCTGCTCAAGTGGTTTTGATAGTTCAACTGTTCTGAAATGTTGCCAATCTCACCATTCCAAGCATGATCAAATCTCTCCAAAGTCCACTGGCTGACATAGTTCACATTAGAGTCTCCATTTGCACAGGTATTCACTGCCAATACATAGCTGAGGTAGTTGATTGATTTGTTCTGTCCTCCATCTGTGTTGTGGTAACAGGTGTCCTCTGTAGGTTCTGATGGACTGCCATATAATCCATGTGCACTTGGATATGCTTTCCACTACCTTGTCTGAGCCTCTGAGGAGGCCCAGCTCTGAAAAATGCATTCCATGGTCAGGCCATGGAGCATGCGCTGTTTTTCACGGTTGGGATTCTGAAATGGGAAGACATTTTAGAAAGGAACAAACCCAAATGGCAAACAAACAGATGAAAAAAATGCTCAACCTCCCTAGCAATAAGGGAAATCCAAATTAAGACATCAATGCGGTACCACCTAACACCAGTAAGAATGGCTCATACACAAAAAACTGCCAACAACACTTGCTGGCAAGGATGTGGGGAAAAGGGAACCCTTCCCAATTGCTGGTGGGACTACAGGATGGTACAGCACTCAAACAACTGAAAATCTGCATACCATATGATCCAGCAATAGCACTCCTAGGAATATATCCAAAACACCTGTTTCACGACAAACCAGCATGCACCCCTATGTTCATAGCAGCACAATCAGTAATTGCAAAAGTATGGAAGCAACCAAAATGCCCATCAGCAGAAGACTGGATAAGCTATGGTTCATCTACTCCATGGAATACTACTCAGCCATTAAAAAAAACAAAATGCAGTTCATTGTGGCCAAATGGGCCCAACTGGAAACCATCATGTTGGTATGTGCTTGCAATGAAGGAATCTCAACTGAATTTGAACTGTGGTAATGCAACAATGTGGAGGAATCCATCATGGGGGTAGGGTTAGGGGAGGGGTGGGGGGAATCCCAGAGCCTATAAAACTGCATCACATAATACAATGTTATTAATAAAAAAAAAAGAAATCAAGGTGATGTTGGCTTCATTGAAAGGGTTTGGGAGGATTACTCTTCTTTCTATTGTTTTAAACAGCTTGTGGAGGATAGGGGTAAGTTCTTGAAACATTTTTTTAGAAGTCAATAACAAAGCTTCATTGTTCAGGGCTTTTCTTTATTGAGAATAATTTAATTACTAACTCAATCTCTGTCTGATTATATGTTGGGGGTTCTTCTGGGAGGACCTGGACCTGAGTTGTGATGACTGCACCAAAAAAAATCATGACACAGGGGATGCAAAGCAAGATGAACCAATACATGCTTTATTGAATTTTCCTTGGCGTGTTTATACTAAGATATTTTTCAGGGCAGGCAGGCAGATGAAAGTCAGTAATTACTAAACAATAGCATACAAGCCACTCTAAAGATAGATCACAAGGGATTTGGGAAACAATCACCAGGCTTCAGGTAACAGTATAGCAAACATGAGTTACAGGAATCAATACCTGAGAACAGATTTAGCAAGAAGAGAAACATAACAAAACTTTGTACTCAGATGTGTTTAGGCCACAAGCAGTAAAAGAAGAAGGGATAGTGAGGTGCCACACCTGTCCCCAGTCACACTCTGCCAGCAAGGCAGTCCGTAGTCCCAAGCACGAATCCTGCTGCCTGCAGCATTCTTAGTCTGCTGAGAATGTCTGAGACTAAGGTTCTCAAACATTTGGTGGTCTGATTCAAGGGGCAAATACCCCCAAAAGTATGAGGTTTTTTTTTTTACATTATTAATTGCCTCGTGATTCAATGTTAGTAGATCGTATGTGCCAGAAATCTGTTTATTTCTTCTGTCTTCTGGTTTGTGGTAGTAAACTTGCTTGCAATAGTTCCTGAGTATTCTATGTATTAATGAGATGTCCATTGCTATATTTCCTTTTTCCATGTCTTATCTTATTGCTTTGTATCTTCTCCCTCTTTTCTGATTAGTTTAGAAGCAGCTCATTGATTCATTGATCTTACATATTGTATTTTTGGTCTCTATTTGGCTTATTTCCTATTGAGCTTACAATTTGCATGAAGGCTGCCTTATATCAGAAAAATCATGTGGTATTTGTGTGACTTACTTCTCTGAGCATAATGGTCGCTAGTTGGGACCATCTAGTTGCAAATGGTATGATTTCTTTCTTTTGAATGGCTGAGTAGTATTCCACGGATTAGATGTATCACAGTTTTTGTAACCACTCCTCTTTGAATGGGCATCTGGTTTTTTCCAAGTTTTTGTTACTGCAGATTTTGCTGCTGTAAATACAGGATTATGTATCCCCTTCCCATATGCAGGTTTCATCTCATTTAGATATAGTCCTAGGAGCAGGATAGCTGGGTCATAGGGCAGATTTATTTGGAGTTTTCTAAGCACTCCCGATGCTGATTTCATAGTGGTTGTACTAGCCTACACTCCCACCAGCAGGAAAAGAAGGTACCTTTCTCCCCACATCCACACCAGAAGGTGTTGTTAGTAGAGTTCTGAATGTAGGCCAACTTCACTGGAGTTAGGTGGTATCTCAATGTGATTTTTCCTTTGTATCTCACTGATAGCTAAGGAGCCTGAGCATATTTTAGCTATTTGAATCTGTTCTTTTGAAAAATGCATGTTCATTTCCTTCACCCATTTCTTTTTTTTTTCAAGTTCAGAAGTTTATTGTTTAGCTTTTTTTTTTTTAATTGTTGCTTACATTGTATTATGTAGTACAGTTTTATAGGCGCTGGGGATTCCCCCCACCCCTCCCATACCCCTCCCCCCATGGTGGATTCCTCCACCTTGTTGCATAACCATAGTTCAAGTTCAGTTGAGATTCATTCCTTGCAAACACATGCCTAGCATAAAGTTCAGCGTCTTATTGTCCAGATAAGTTCAGTGGCCTCTTGGGGAGACCTTCTATGGTCTGAAGGTAGGGCTAACAGAGTAAAGATCCGGTCAGTTAAAAGCCCCAACAAGACCTCAGTATCAATATACAACATTATGGAATTAATTGACATAGTATTGGGTAAACAATATGTTAAAAATAATGCAAGTTCCATTCTTCAAAACATCTGGGTTGAGACAGTATCAATGACAGGTTCAAAAAATAACAAACAACCAAACAAAAAATTACAGGTTAAATCAAGGCAAACATGTGGTATCTAATCTTTTGGGATTCGCTCATTTCCCTTAGCATTATAGTTTCCAGTTGTGCCCATTTAGCCACAAAGAACTGCATTTTGTTTTTTTTAATAGCTGAGTAGTATTCCATGGAGTAGATGAACCAAAGCTTTCTTATCCAATCTTCTGCTGATGGGCATTTTGGTTGCTTCCATGTTTTTGCAATTACTGATTGTGCTGCAATGAACATAGGGGTGCATGTTGGTTTGTCGTAAAACAGGTGTTTTGGATATATTCCTAGGAGTGCTATTGCTGGGTCATATGGTATGCAGATTTTGAGTTGTTTGAGTGTTCTCCAGACTGATTTCCATAAAGGCTGTACCAATTTGCAGCTCCACCAGCAGTGGAGTAGGGTTCCCTTTTCCCCACATCCTCGCCAGCAAGCGTCGTTGGTGTTCTTGTTTATGTGGGCCAATCTTACTGGTGTTAGGTGGTACCTCATCGATGTTTTAATTTGGATTTCCCTTATTGCTAGGGAGCTGGAACATTTTTTCATATGTTTGTTTGCCATTTGGACTTGTTCCTTTGTGAAATGTTTGCCCATTTCCCGTGCCCATTTCTTAAGTGGCTTGTTTGTTTTGGTTTTTTGGTTGTTTTGAAGTTCTTTGTATATCCTGGAAATTAGCCCCCTGTCGCCTATATCGTGTGCAAAGATCTTCTCCCACTCTGTGGGTTGCTTTTTTACTTTGTTGATTGTTTCCCTTGCTGTACAGAAGCTTCTTAGTTTGATGAGGTCCCATTTGTTTATTCTGTTCTCAACTGCTATTGCTTTTGGTGTCCTTCTTAGAAAGTCGGAACCTACTCCTAGGTCTTGCAGGGTATTTCCTACATTTTCTTGCAAGTGTTTGAAGGTTTCTGGATGTAGGTTTAGGTCTTTTATCCATGTAGATTGGATCTTGGTGTATGGTGATTTCTTCACATGGATTTTTTTAAAAACTGTGCCTAGGTTTCTGAAGCTCTTTGCAAATCCTGAACATTAGTCCTCTATCAATTGTATAGTGTGCAATGATTTTGTCCAATTCTATTGGTTGCATCTTCACTTTGGTAATTGTTTTCTTTGCTGTACAGAAGCTTTTTAGTTTGATGCAGACTTATTTGTTTATTTTGTCTTTGAGTGCTTGTGACTTGGTGTTTTGTTCAAGAAGTCTTTCCCCATTCCTATATTTTGTAGAGTGATGATGATCTGAGAAGATTCATGTTATAGTTTTGAATTTTGAAAATTTGCTGAGGCTTGTTTTGTGACCTATAATGTGGCCAATTCTGGAGAAGGTTCCATCTGCTGATGAAAAAAGTGTATTTTCTCTGTAGGTTAAAAAGTTTGGCAGATATCAACTAAGTCCATTTTCTCTAGAGTTTGGATTAGTTGTGCTGATTCTTTGCTGTGTTTCAGTCTATTGATGTTAAAGGGGTATTAAGGTCCCCCACTATTATTGAATTGGAGTTTATTTCTCCCTTTAAATTCATTAGTATTTGTTTCACACAGCAAGGTATTTCTTGCATACACATTTGTTTTTTGTGTATATACATTTATTATACTGATCTCTTATGCTGAATGAATCCTTTGATCATTATGTGGTGTCCTTCGTCTCTTTTAATGTTTTTCAGGTCAAATCTTATATATCATATCATCTGATATAAATCTATATCATCGGATATAAGAATGGCTACATTCACTCAATTTTACTCACCATTAGCTTGGAATCTTTTCATATGCTTTCACTTTCCGCTTCTGATTTTTTGCTGGTGAGATGTATCTCCAGTAGGTAACAGGTAGATAGGTTTTGTTTATGAGCCAGTCCACTAATCTATGGCATTTCATTGATGAGTTTAAACCATTTATATCCAATGTTAACATGAATAGGTACAAGTTTGGTTCTGTCATTTTAGCAATGGGTTGTTCTTTGGTGTAGTCTTCTGTTGTTACTTTTTAAAGAAATCCACTTATTTTTATTGGAAAGGCAGACATACAGAAAGGAGGAGATAGAGAGGGGAAGATCTTCTGACTGATAATTCACTCTCTAAGCAGCAGCAATGTCTGGGTTGAGTCAATTCAAAGCCAGGATCCAGGAACCTCTTCCAGGTCTCCCACATGGGTACAAGGCCCAAGGCTTGGGCCATCCTCTACTGCTTTCTCAGGATACAAGCATAGACTTGGATGGGACATGGGGCTGCTGGGATTAGAACCAGTGCCCAAATCGGATCCTGGTGTGGTCAAGATGAAGACATTAGCCACTAGGCTACCAGGTTGGGCCCTTCTACTGTTATGTTACTGGGATGCTCTTCACATTTCCCTATGGTTTTGGTAATTTTTTTCCTGCTCCCTGTCAAGAGAATATCTGTAAATATCATTTGTAGGGCAGGTTTGGGAGAAGCAGATTCTTGGAGATTTTCTTTACAATGGAAGAGTTTTATTTCCTTTCCAAAGACAAAGTAGAACCTTGCTGGGTGAGTTATTCTGGGATGAAATTTTTCTCCTTTTAAAATCTGGAATACATCATTCCATTCTCTTCTGGTCTGTGGAGTTTCCTGTGAGAGGTTAGCTGTGAGTCTTATTGATATTCCTCTATATGTCAATTGACTTTGAATGAATTCTTTTTTTTTTTTTAAGATTTAGTTGTTCGTATTGCAAAGTCAGATATATAAGGAGGAGAGAGAGAGAGAGGAAAATCTTCTGTCCAATGATTCACACCCCAAGTGACTGCAATGGCCCATGCTGTGCCGAATTCAAAGCCAGGAACCAGAAAGAGCTTCCTCCAGGTCTCCCACACAGGAGCAAGATTGCATAGCTTTGGGCCATCCTCAACTGCCCTCACAGGTCACAAGCAGAGAGCTGAATCAGAAGTGGAGCCACCGGTATTAGAACTGGCGCCCATATGGGATACCCGCGCATTCAAGATGAGGACTTTAGTCCTAGGCCACAGTTCTGGGCCCAGGGTTTTGAGTTGTATATCCCCTATTTTCTCGATGTACTCCTCAGTTAACTGTGAGTTAGGCAGAGGGGTTTGCTCTTTTGCAGTGGAGTCATCAGTAGTATTCATTGTGCCTCTGTCTCTCTTTTTTGTTCTTGGGTCAATGCGCTTTTGGCTAGTATGTTCTTTCTCCTAGGGATGATTTCTAAGCTGCGTTACCCATAGGTCTACAGGTCAATTTTACTGATTGAGTTTAGTAGCCTGTTCCTTGTTTGTAGTCAGTTACACCACTCCCTGTATTTGGTTTTAGGCCTCAGCTCTTGCACTAGGCTTCCACTATAGACTCCTGTTGTAGCACCAACCACTGGCTCACCACTCTCCACCATCTGTATTCCTGTGATATGACCACAGTGATGTCTTTGCAGCCTTTCCCCTCACCTCCAGTTTAAGCAGTGCCCCAGATTATGAAGACACCATCTGTCCTAAATAACTGGCTTGTCAGCGTTGCTGATCTTGCCAACATTTGCTGACCATTAAGTGTAAAGATCACCTGGACTTATTTTGAGTGGAGCCTGTGAAATGTCAAATTGGAACTGTTTTCTCTGAAGAACCATCGTGATACAGTAAGCTGAAGGTGATTTTGTTCCCAGTAAAGCACTTGCACAACTTGTTGTTGTCCTCCAGTCCCATAGTGCCTGGTCCCATATAAACTGCACCTGATCACTGCTGTTTTAATGAATGCATGTGTAGCTTACCATTGCTCCTCCACTCAGCCCTTTATGCCCTGCACAAAATGGCACCTGATGGAGCACTGATGAAGATCTATGGTTGCTGGCTGTCAGATCTGGGGTGCATACAGACCCACCATTGTGCAACCTATAGGATTCGAAGTTGGCACTGCTTTCCCTGTGGGATCATTGGAGTGGGCTGAGCTAGAAACTAGCCCACTTTATGCCATCCCTTCAAATCCACACTCTATGCTCCACTACACAAAATGGCATCTGACCTGGCAGTAGTGAGAGTCTGTGCTGTGAGATCCACTCTGCTATTGTACTGTTCCTTGGAGTCCATCGTTCCTTCTCTGCTCATGATTGAGTCAAACAAATCAGCAGAATGGGCAGTTTTTTGCCTGCATTTGGATCCCAAACTCCCGATGAACTGCTCTTCCAAACTGGTTGCTGTTGGTGCTCTTATGGCTGCTGGATCTCTGGCTGGCAATGGAGCTTGAATTGCTGAGGTTCAGATCGCTGTTACCAGCTGCTGATGAATTATCTAGTCACTGCCACACTGCTTCTCTGTGTTCAGGGGTCTCCAGGTACCACTGTACCAAAGGCCTGATTCTTTTTTTTTTTTTTTGAAAATTTATTTTTCTTGTGGTCAGATATACAAAGAAGAAGAAAGACAGAGAGGAAGATCTTTAGTATGATTATTCACTACCCAAGCAACCACAATATCCAGAGCTGATCCGATCCAAAGCCAGGAGCTTCTTCCAGATCTCCCACATTGGTGCATGGTTCTAAGACTTTGGGCCATCCTCGACTGCTTTCCCAGGCCTCCAAGAGGGAGTGGGATGGCCAGTGGGGCTGCTGGGATTAGAACTGGTGCCCATACGAGATCCTGGTGGGTTCATGGCAAGAACTTTAATAATCCCGTCACTGCCTGATCCCCTCCAACTGCCTGATTCTTTTACTGGAATTTGCTCCTTGTGTTTCATCCTGGCTAAAAATTACTCATCATCCCAACCCTGTCAATACTTTATACTACCATCCTGCCTCTTCCAAACTTTCCTCTTAATACTCTTGATTGGATCCAGTAAGTTTTAATTTGTTGTGTTCATGCACTCTTTTATTGCAGACAATTTATAAATTTCCTCTTTGATTTCTTCTATAGCCCATTGTTCATTTAGTAGCATATTATTCACTCTAAGTATTTGTATATCTTCCAGGGTATTTTGAATTGTTACTCTTTAGTTTCATTTCATGATGGTCAGTTATGGGTGTGGGCAAGTTGGGTAAGGCCACTGTTCCTAGTAGGACAGAAGGTAGAATAAATTTATGCATAACTACAGGAGAGTGCAGGAACCAAGGCTGGCAGAACCCCAGGCCAAACCAAATAATGGTGTCTGCTGGTATACATATGGGTCAGATCTGGGAGCAGGCCAGCCTGGGTAAGTTAATAACATCACTGGCAGATGTGAGAATTAGGACAAGTACAGGACAGGCTGGTTCTGGCCATAACACCCACCAGTTCACATTAAGGCCACTACTAAAGTTGACTGGACTGGTCTAGTCAGTAGCACCCATGAGCATCAGCTGGAACTGGGGCCAGATCAGGCCAACTCAAGCTACAGCATCTGTCAGGAAATGCCAAGGTGAGGCAGGTCGTGTCAGACTGGATCACAGTACACACCAGCACTTGTAAGACCTAAGGTGGGGGGTGGTGCAAGTCCAGTAGGAGGCTGTATGGGGCTCACCTGCTGGGCCACTGCTCACACTGGTGAGTATAAGAACTGAGACTCAGGGCAGATCAGGCCAGGTAGGGCCACAACATCTATGGGCCTGCATGTGAACTGGGTTAGGGAGAGAGCCAACCTTGGTTAACTTTGTGTATCCACTGGTGCATATATGAGCCAGAGTTACTGCCGGCTAGTCTGGCTTTGCTACAGCATCAGCTGGCAAGTGCTGGGACTTTGGGAAAATCCTGTGAAGCTAGATTGCAGAACTACCTGGAAAGTGCAAGATTCAGGATGGGTGTGGGTTCAGTAGGTAAACCTAGGGCATTTCTCTAATGGGTTACAGCTCCTACTGGTGAGCATGAGAACCAAGATGAGGGGTGGGCCTGGCTAGATAGACATCAGCATCCACTGGCATGAGTGAGGGCTGGAGGTTGGAGTTGGTTGGGTTGAGTTAGTCTTTAGTGGCCAATTATATGTATGAAAACTGAATGGTATATGAGACAGACTGGACTGGTCCACTGCCAATGCTGACAGACACAGGAACCATGGCTGAGGGCCAGCCCAGTGAGTATTAGTGGGAGTCACTCTGATTGCACTGCTGCTCCTTCTCGGGGCTTAGGCCTGCCTGCAGGCCCCAAGGTCACCGAGGGTGAGGCAGATAGTGGCCTTTGCCCGCAAGAACCACCGGAGACAAGCTGGAGAGGAATGTCCACTCACAATATCTCACAGCTGGTGAGGAACACACAGATTACGTATTTTAAAGGGAAAGGAAGGAAGAGGGTAGGAGGGAACTTTCTGGCAGACCCCACACCCACCAGAGACTGTAATTTGCTGCATGACACATCTATCTCCCTAGATCTTCTGGTGATGTTAGAGGTCATGTTCATGTATACTTCCCTTAACCTTCTAGCTATGTTGGAGGTCACACTCCACGTGTAGGCCTGAAGGCTCTGCCTCAGGCCAAGGAGAGAGTTAGGCTTAAGCCAAGCTTTCTAGGCAGCAAGGCAGGTCCTGAGTGATCGTTCACAGCTCCCAATGGTGTATGTGGAAGCGGAGTGTGTGGTGCAAAGGGTTTGTCTGGGCTGCACTACCAATTGGTTTGTTCAAGAGACACAGCCAGCTATAGATCTGACCTAGCAATTACAACTGCCAATGTGTGCATTGGCTGATGTGGGTGACAGAATTAGCTGGACCCCAATCTGGTGGAAGTATATGAGTGTCAGGTATTGGAATACCCTCAAATGAGATTTCTTTGAGGGTCCCTCCAACTAAACAACTGGACCAACCTGATTTGGTCTTTGCCGTCAATGTTGTGGCCTAGAATCCCTGGCTCATGCAGACCAGTCAGTGTAAGAGTCTAGCTCAGCACAACCTGTGCTCCAGCCTGAATTCTGTTCTTCCTTGTGAGTAAGGTTTGCTCAGCCCTACCCAGTCCACCCCCTTCCAGTTGCAGCCCGGCCCACACCACACCCTCTTTTAGGATGCGCATTCGGGTGCTGTAGCCTGGACCTACCCAGACTGTTGGTTCCTTTACCTGTGAGTGATGGCAGGGTCCATGGTCACACCTAGCTCAACCCATCACCACCCCAGCTCTTGAGCCAACCAGCGGGACTGGGACTTGTATGTCCATAGGGTTGGGCCCACACATCCCCTATAGAATCTACCCCAGGACCTGGTTCTCTCTCTTGCTGATTAGTGTCAAGACCCTGCCAAATGTGACCCATCTTCGGTTCCACCACTCAGTCAGGTACCGGTACCTAGCCCTGCCAGACAGGCCCTCTTCCATAGCTTTCGTGTGAACTCGTGTGTGGCAGTCAGTGATGCTGTATGGTAAAAGTCCATCTCAGGATTCCCATGTGGGCTGGTAAGTCAGTCTGGCTCAAATAGATCTTACAGACTCTCTGTTAGTTATTTAATACTGTTAAATTTCTGGTTCTTACATTATTAAGCACAGCTAATTCCCACAACCTGGTTCTTTTACCGTGAGCTGGAAACACCAGACAGCAAGAGGCATTTTAGGATTTTTATTCCAGTGGAACAGGAATGGGATAGAGGTGGTGAGAAGAGCATCAAGGAAAAGGGAACATGGAGGCACCTCCAGCGGGAAAGCAACAGGACTGAAGTGGTGGAAGGGCCGTGAGGGGAAGGGCAGAGGGATGCGCCTGGGGCTCCTTATGCTCAGGTGAGCCACAGGGTGTGTTGGTGGGGGGGAGGTGGGACTGAGAGGGATTGAGGGCAGGCCCCAGAGAATTGGTGCCTACAGGTGAATGGCTAAGGATAATTGTTAAGTAGGTAGGGTTTGGGAAGGGGTTAGAAGATGGAGTGAGATTCTCAGGTAAAATGCCAGATTGTCTGGTGAACAGGTGGACCAACATGAATCTCATGAGCTGTGAAGAAGAGTAAATGGCAGCAGGTCCAGGGTGGCAGAGTCTCAGTCTCCATGATGACCTTCAAATCCCTCCTCACACTCGGCCCTCCAAACCACCAAGTCTCTGTCCCCACACTTGCCAGCAAGTTTTGTGATCCTGTCATTGGAAGTCACACAGGATTCATCATCCCTCACCTACACGCACATTGACCTTATCCATGGATGTCCACAGGCAGCAACTACATACCCTAAAATACCTAGAACTCACTGCCAGGTAGCCAGCAGGCAGAGCCTGGTGCCCAATAGATGCACTAGCTGCCCAAAGCCTAGGACTCGCTCACCACATGGCAGCAATGACCATGGCCTGAACATTTCCCTGAGGTTCTCTCCCTTTACTTACCCTGAGGGAAGAAATCTCTCAGGCCTGGGAATGCCTAGGACTCACTCACTGTGTGGCAGCAGTGACCATGGCCTGAGTCCCAAGCATTGGGGTTCAGCCTGGCTCGGGCACCTTCTGCAGCTGCCACACTGCAAAGGACTCCTTTCACTGCAGCCCCCCAGTTGGACCAGGTCCTGTGACTTTAGCAATAGGTTTTTCATTGTTTTATTCTGTTTTTATGGTTTTAATAAGATGCTCTCCACATTGGTCTTATTTTTATTAAGTGCTATTCCTTTTATTTGTTAATAATACATCTGTAAGTAACACATTTAGGGCAAATCTGGTAAGGGTGAAGCCTTTATTCTTTGTTTGCTGTGAAAGAATTCTATTTTGGTCCAGGTTAATCCTTGCCTTGCATCTGCTAAGATCTCATATGAGCACCAGTACATGCCCTGAATGCTCTCTTTCCCATCTAGCACTCTGCTTGTGGCCCGGGAAGGCAATGGAGGATGAACTAATGCATTAGGATCCTGCACCCATGTGAGAGACCTGGAGGAATCTTCTGGTTCCTGGCTTCAGATCAGCTTAGATTTGGCTATTGCCATCACTTGGAGAGTGAACCAGTGGGAGGAAGGACTTTCTCTATGTGTCTTCCCTGTATATTTGCCTTTCTAATAAATAAAAAGAAAGAATTTGATTTCATTTTTGGAGTCAAAGGAAAGATTTGCTCGGTATGTTATTCAGGGCTGACAATTTTTTTTCTTTAGGATGTAGAGTATGTCACTCCATTCTCTCCTCATCTGTATTGTTTCCTCTGAGGGAATAGCTATCAGTTGAATTGGGGTTTCTCCATATTTAATTGATTTTTTTCCTCACGCATATTTAAGCATCTTTTCCATATGTAGAACTGAAGAGTGCTTCATTATGATGTGTCATGGCAAGGATTACTTTTGGTTAACTAGGGCAAGTTGAATTGGAAAAGGAGCAACTAGGACATAGCCTGGTGCTCTTATGATATGCCAATACTTGCAGGTGGTCAGCCCGAGTCATCATTCTGACCCCAGTATTTCTTATTTTGAGAAATACTTGTTCAGACCCTTTCTTGCTTCTTTTTTCAAGATTTATTTTTATTCAAAAGGTAGATTTTACAGAGAAAGAAGGAGCAAAAAAGAGAAATCCACTGCTTCATTTCTCCAATGACAACAATGGGCAGAATTGAGATGATCAGAAGCCAGGAGCCAGGTGCTTTTTTTGTGTCTCCTTCTTGGGTTAAAGGTCCCAAGGTCTGGGCCATCCTCTATTGCTTTACCAGGCCACAAGCAGAACTCTGGATCAGAGGCAGAGATTCTGAGACATAAACCAGTGTCTACTTGGGGTCATGATACCACAGGATGTAGGATTAACTTGCTGCACCACTGCACTGGCTTTCCTTGGTTCTCTTCCTAGCTGAATTAGTTTACTGTTGGTACGATTGCAGAGACTTTTAAAGAGCTTTATATACTGTGGATATAAATTCTTTACTAGATGTAAAGTTTGCTGAAAATAGCATCTTGCTGGTATAAAGAGTCAGATGGGCTAAGAGGCAGTTTTAGTCTCTCATTCCTGGTGAAGTTACCTTTGTAAAACATAAAAGCTTGCTTCTCCCCATGGCTTACTCTTTCAAGGGTTTATCATCTCTAGTTTCACCTACAGTCCCCTTGAGGGAGAACAAGGAAATAATCAATGTACCAATTTCTATCTTAACAAAAGCAAGGAGATGGCCTAAAGCAACCCCCATCTCTGAGGTACTGCCAGGAAGATGGTGCCAGAAATTTCATCTTATCAGAATAGGAGGAAGCCATTAGTCACACATTTATGATGTTCATTCTGTCCTGATCAAAGTGCTAGACATTGTTGTCCAAGGAAAATGAGTTGTTGTTGTTGTTTTCCTGTATATCCTTTGTCCCCCTCCCTGAGATGGTGCATACAAGGCACCACTTGGACCGCCCTCCTACTACTGTGGCAAGTGACCTCTCTTTCCTTCTCTTAAATGAATATTGCTCTACACACTAAAGTTGTCCATGTGAGAATTATTCTTTCATGTAAGAAAAAATATGAAAAATCAGGCTGTTGTCATCTTTTGTGTCAAATCCCATGCAACAATTTTAGTGCCATGACTTGGATAATGCCAATGTGATTCAGATAACACCAACATGACTTGGATGAAGGCCAGTGCAATTTAAGCTCAACTCCAGCCAGCATTTTACCATTTCCTTGGATGGTGAGCAAGCAAACTGCTCTCTCTAGCTTGTTTTCAGAGACTTTTACTCTCAGAAAACACCAGATTCTGTTCAGCCATTTAAATGTGATTAGCAGAGTTGGCAGTCTTAAGACTCAGCAGTCAGGCTTACTCACTAGGTTAACTCAATCCTCAGGAGCTGAGCTCATTCCAACTCCAGGAATGTTGGTCCTGTCTGAACTGTCTCCTTTTGTGGACTGATCCCGTCACATTGTTCAAGGGTTTTTGACCCTGAATATGGCAGCAACCTGAATTCTTATATCCCAGGAAAGAAGAATTTTCATGCGTACACAGTTTAGTTTTAAAGCAATATTTATTAGAAAAGCTGAGAAAGAAGGCTTCCATCCTAGGGACAGAAGGGGGCTTTGAGTTAGAAAAGACTCATACCTATTCTCATAGTGGCAGAAGGAGGAAAAAGAGAGATATACCCTAGACCTCTGCCATAGTGGCAGGAGGAAAAGTGGAAAAGAAAAACCCATATTAATGGTGGGGAAAGGCTCTTTTAAAGGTTTACTTCAAAGATGTTTCTCCATAAACAAGGAGATTCCTGCTTTTCATGGTACCTGGTTGGGGACAAAAGGCCCAAAAAGTGTCACCAGCCAAATTCCTTGGTCCCTTTCTATTGTTAAGAGACGAGTCTGAGGCCCTCTCCCTTTGGCAATGGCCAGAGATAGAATCGGGCTGACACTTCTGGTGGGGAATTGGTATGTTAATATCGCCTTTGTCTCTTGGGGAAGCGTGTTTTTTATGTGTAATATACATTTGTTTTGGGAGAGATGTGCTCTGGTGAATCCAAGATATGGTGGGGAAAATATCCTTTTATATTTGAGGGAAAAAAAATGATGACTTGGGGACCCAGGATACCCCAACTGCCTACTACCCAAACTAACTCCTCATTCCACCCTGCCAGAAGAAGGAAGTCTAACTGCTGTTAGGGGAAATGGGATGGTGATGCTTCCTGCTGACAGGGGACATTGTTGAGAAACAGAAGCAACAGCAGGGGCTTCTTTAGAGAGTGGTCCAGAGGGCCCCAGTAGAACACAGAAGTCATCAGAGGTGTCTGGCAGGTTGTTTGGGTTCTAGGTGTTCCTTTTTTTGAAGTCTAGATGACAAAACAAAAATAATTATACTCTCTCCCAACCTAGTGTGTAATGGGTTCAGTGGGAAACACCAATTTGAATACTGGAGTTTTAGAGCTTAGACATGAGAAACATTTGGCAGAGTAAACATTGGACTTGAACAGTTTAGTTTAAGTCTATGAACTAGATTTATCAGTTTAAACTAACTTTTTTAAAGCTCAAATTTTGAAACAATTAAACTCAATGAACATAATAGAACACATGAAACCTTTTGAGCTATATTAAGTTGTTATCTAAGTCCCTTAGAAGACACAGATTAGTACGTGGCATATGGACATGAACCCATACAGGGCAGGTAAATGTTAAGTGCTCATGGAGTTATAATTTGTCTGGTATTGACCATTGTGAGTTAAGATTTAAACTTACTTGACTTTCGAAAATGATACAGCTGTTTTGTACACAAGTGTTAATTTTCTAAAATAAAAATTGTACTGTACCAGTTGTTGGAAACCCTAAGAATGTCAGGAGACATTGAGCCTAGAACATAAAGCACAACGCTGAAAACACAAGACTTATCTAGATCATAGCATAGATGGAAAAAGATTAAGTTGGTTGTGAGTTACAATAGCCCAGCAGTTTATGGCATTCTAGTAAGGATTCACAAAATTTTACACCTGAAGGCAAAGGCAAGCAATGAACTAATTCTATAGTTGTAATAAGCCCCATATTGACAATTGAAGAACAGAAGAGTCTTAAATAGACAGGCAGAGAAATCCCCAATAATTTAGTAAATGAGGAAGACATGTAAGACATGCCTCAGAGTAGTAAGGCTGTCCTATCCCAGTGATGTCTAGGAAAAACTGAAGAGGGAGATGGCAAATGTGCCCTGTCGGGAACCTGGTAAGTGATGCATGCTGAACACTTACAGGCTAACTAACTTTTTCCTAGAAAAGCTTCTTTTCTGAGCTTCTAGATTAGTCTGTCTGTCACCTAAGCTAAGTTGGGGCTCCTGAAAGTCCTTGATGGTCACTATAAGAGAGGGAAGAAGCCCAAGCTAGCTAGGACAGAGAAGGCAGTGTGTCTGGATGGAAACTTACAGTTTTTCCTTCCACTGTGAGAACCACCCAGGATTCTTGGGTGCTGTTCCTAGGTGTCACCGAAGCCTGTGGATGACCTTGAGCCTGTGCAGGTTCCTGGGCTGCTTCCATCCCATTTGGGAGATCCAATGGGAAATGATTGACCTGAAGTACTTGGCTTTCGAGGATAGGCAGATCTCCAATGACCTCTTTGGTAGTTGGGGCATGGCCCTGGTTGTCCTTTCTGATGATCCCCGGTAAAGTGTCTGTTGCTTCTACAAGAGTACTTAGGAGGCCTCTAGGGGTCTCACTGGAATCGAGAGCACACACCTGTCTTATCCTGCTTTGCCATGGGATCTCCTCCTGGTCTCAGAGGTGAAAGACCATGGTGACCCCCTTAAGAGAGTAACAGGGTAGTTTCAGATCCCATTTGTAAGACTCTAAAGCTCTTTCTTAATGTCCAGGGCAGTTAAGAACATGTCATCTGTATAGCACCTATTCTTCTCTACATAGACTCTAACGGAATATACTCAAAAGTCATTCCTCAAGCATTATAAGAAGCTGGGGACTTCTCTGTGGCCCTAATCTCAGAGATTTATTTATTTATTTATTTTTTACATTCCATTATTATTATCATTATCATTTTTATGATACACTTCCATAGGCTCCTGGTATTTCTCTTATCCCAGCCCCAATTCCCTCCCCCCACCTAGTTCCTCTATATCATTACTATAGCATAGTATAGTATAGTATAGTATAGTATAGTATAGTTTCTTTCTTTCTTTCTTTTTTCTTAATTTTATTTTTTATTTATGTTTTACAACAAACTTTATTATTATTATCATTATTAGTATTATTATTTGATACAATTCCATGAGCTCCTGGTATTTCCCTTGTCCCAGTCCCAATTCGCCCACACACCTAGTTCCTCTGTATCATTACTAAGGTACAGTTCTTCATACTCAGTCATATGTCCCTCATTGCAAGCATGGACAACAGCAGAGAGTCCAGAATCCTATTGTCAAGATAGAGTAAACAGTCTCATTGTAAGTCCATCTTTGTCTGAAAGTAGAAATGCATCTTGCATTGTATCCTCACATCTGGATATGTTAGTCTCCATTACACAGCTAATGTACATCCCCTCAGATGAAAAGTCATAATACAAAATCAACAATAGAAAGAAAAATGGAAATTTACGATGCCATGAAGTTAAATAACATATTACTAGATATGACAGCCTCCATTACAAAGCTACTATACATCCCCTTAAATAAAGAGCCACACAATAAAATCCACATCCGGGAGAAAACAGAAATTAACAACACCAAGAAGTTAAACAACATGCTATTAAATGTCCAACGTGTAGCTGGAGAAATGAAAATCAAGAACCTTCCTGAAGAAAATGATGCTACTCTATGATCTATGAGTCACTGAAGGATTTAATCAGAAGAAAGTGTTTTGAAGAGATGAAACTAACAGAAAACATCAAATCCCATGCAATATAGTTTCTGCTGTTTTTTGTTGGTGAAATGTGTCTCTTCTAGACAACAAATAGATGAGTTTTGTGTTTTAATCCAGTCTACTAATCTATGACGTTTGATTGAGCTTAAGCCATTTACATTCAAGGTTAGTATGTATGGGTGGTATTTTGGTCCTGTCATTTTAGGAATGGTTTGTTCATTGGTTTAGTCTTCTGTTGTGATTTTACTGGGATGTTCTTCTCATTTGCCTTTGGTTTTCGTGGGTGCTATTCTTCTTCTCTGTCAAGAGAACAACTTGAAGCATCATTTGTGGGACAGGTTTGGAAGAGGCAAATTCTTTTAACTTTTCTTTGTGTGGAAGAATTTCATTTCATTTTCTAGACAAAAGAAAGCTTTGCTGGATATGTTATCCTAGGCTGACAATTTTTTTTTCTTTTAGAATCTGGACTATGCTGCTCCATACTCTTCTGGCATGTAGAGTTTCCTGTGAGAGATCTCCTGTGAGTTTAACTGGCATTCCTTTATATGTCAATTGATTTTTTTCATGTACACAATTCAGGGTCTTTTCCTTACGTTCCTTTGAAGAGAGCTTGATGATCATGTGTCATGGTGAAGATCGCTTTTGATCCAGCCTGTTAGGAGTTCTGTGCTCCTCCTGGATCTTGTTTCCCAATTCTCTCTATAGATGAGGAAATTTTTCCTCTGTTATTTCATTAAATATATTTGTAAAACCAGTCCTTTCCCTTGCCTCTTCCTCCTTAAGCAAAATGGCACCCAATTTGGCTCTAGGGGGCTGACTGGGCTATGAAACCCACCCTGTTCTCGCACTGCCCATCTGAGATCTGCTGCTCTGTCTCTGCTCCTGGTCAAATCAAACGGACCAGCAGGACAGACAGTTCTTTGTCAGGGTTCTCCCCCCAAGCTCCCAGTGAAAGTCCCTTCCCACCTGGTTGCTGGTGGAGTTCCGGCTGCTGGTGGAATTAAGATTGCCATTAGTTGAATGCCATGCTGGAGTATCAGTCACTGTAACACCACACCACTGTTCCTGCTGCTTTCCTGTGTCTCAGTCTCCAGGTACCCCTCTGCTGTTGTTCTGCCCTCTCCTATTTCTTGGAATATGTCCTCTCTGCTTCATCCTAATTAAATGTTTTTCCATCTGTTTAAACATGTCCTTACCCTATTCCTCCATCTTGATTCTCCCTCAGAAATTTATTTAAATCAAATAAAAAAATCTAACTTAGCAATTCTCACTCACAAATATTTTCATCTATAAGCCAATTAAAATAGACTACATAGCTTGTCACATATACATGTGCATGCATACCAGATAACATACATTACAAAACAAAGCAGCTTTTGTAACAGTTTCTTGAAAAATCTCTTAAGTGTTTAAAGTTACCAGTTATTTAGAATTACATCTTGCTTTTACTAACCCAAGTAGCTTACTGTTTAGCTCTATCTGCAATGGATGCAATTGGTCTGTTGGAACCTAGAAAATTAAGCATTAATTTTTAGAACTATTAAGCTATTAATCAGCAAATATAAACATCTATTTGCTTCACACAGCAAACTGTGGAACCATCTGTAAGACTTTACACACACTTGTATTGCTTAGGCCTCTAGGCCTTGTTCATTAGGATAACAACTGTGAGCAATAATTCAATAAGATCATTAGACTTTAGTGATGTTTGACATCTGTACCAATAGCAGTGTTATATTGTTAACATTTCATTATTATACTGGAACTATCTAGCAGATTTAGTCACCAATAAGATAAAAATAACTTAAAGAGATGTTAAAAAAAAAAAACTGTTGCTTTGACAAAGAATCAGATGTCAATTTCATTGTACCAAAGATGAACATTTAGAAAATGTTGTACACTATATACTCAATCATAGCATATTTCTTTAAGAACTTGCAGTTTTCCTGTAAGACTAAATCTCACAAAGACTGCTTTTTGCAAATTAGAATATGAAAAACGGCAATGCAAAAATACAAATAATCCCACAACTTGGTACAGCTTCACAATTAAAAGATAACTTAACCAATAAACATAAGCACCAGTATATGCATTAGTAGCTTTTGAAACTTTACAAAGAATCTTTGTAACCATGCAAATGCTCAATCACTTTAATAGAGCATACAAGCTCACATGCAGAATCTGTTCCTCTTTATACCAAGCGCCGCTCTAGGTGTAAACACCTAGAAAATTTACAAGCATTATTCGCAAATATATATATATACACCCAAAGTGTATATATATGTGTGTATATATATATATATACACACATATATATGTATGTATGTATACAAAATATTCAGGGAAATTCCAGATGAAAAATGCAAAAACAAAATGTGCTCTTCTAGCATGTTAAATCATTCACTTAGAGACACTTCAAAACCAGTTTGTGATGTTTATTGTGAATCAAAGATAAAGTTCCTGTGTGAAGGACACTCTTGGTGTTGGCGAGAAAAACAATGGTTTTGACCTTAGTGCTGAAGAGTTGATACCAACAGGATATGCAGACTCAGAGTTATCTCTTCCTTCCTGGCCTCCTCACAGAGCACACCCAGATATTCTCAGGTGCTGTTCTTCATGCGCTTCCCTGTGGGGTTATCATGTCTTTCCACATGTGGGCTCCCACACTGCTGAGCTTGTGTGTGATGCTTTCTGTGTTCTAAGTGTCAGACCCAGTCAATACTCTAAAAGACTGCACAACCTTAAAGATGATATATGTATCATCTTTATATATATGTACATATGTATAGACTTTTGTGTATGTATATGCTTTTGTGTATATATATACATACATATATGCTTTTGTGTACATGCATACACATATGTGTACATGTGTGTATATGCTTTTGTGTATATACACATATATGTATACATGTGTGTATGTTTTTGTATATATATACATGTGTATATATACACATGTAGAGATAAGCTATTAATCAGCAACTATAAACATATATTTGCTTCACATATATAAATGCATGTATAAATACACACAATAGCATATACACATATATACATACATATACAATTTTGTGTAAAGAAGAGCACATTTTGTTTTTGCATTTTTCATCTGGAATTTCCCTGAATGTTTTGTATTAATAATTGAGGGGAAGAGAAGAATCAGGCGGCCCATTGGTATGGGCTGAGTAGGGTTTGTCCTCTTGCAAATGCACATTGGAGTTGATGTTTATTGTGAGGTAATCAACTGTGGAGATAAAGGTGGGGCGTTGGGAAGCAACACAGCCTAGACGGGCCCATCAGGGTGGAGCCACATGATTGAATTTTTTTAGGAAAGGGAGACAGGGGACTATACAGCTGCTGCTTCTCTCTGTGTGGTGTCCTGCTCCTCCTCAGGGCTTGGCTGGTAACACAGTCATCACTCACTTGCACTTCAAGACACATAAGCCAAAATCAGTCTCTTCTTTTGGAATCTTCTCCATGATTTACTAAAAACAAAACAGGAGCTCATACAGCCACGGAGGATCTTTGTGAGGAGCCAAAAGAATTCTGATTAGAGAAGGATGACTGTAGGATGGTCATAAATTATCCTTGGTGTCATCGTTCCACTACAAATGTGATTAGGACATTTCATTCTTTTTGGTTTTTTGTTTTGCTTTGTTTGGTTTGTTTTGCTTTGGTTTCATTTTAGCTCCCACAGGCAAGGGAGAAGATGCAACATAATACTGCTATAGCTTTAATGATCTGTGATCACTTTAAAATGTGCTGTGCTTGGGTGAAATCATTATTATTTCATTCAATTATCGGTTTTAGTTGTTCACTATATTCCCATATTCCCTCCTTTTTTTAATTGTTAGGCATCATATCTGGTGAAGTATAAAGACTTTTTTTACAAGGTGAATTAAAAATGCTAATATCATGGCTTCCCAGTGAAATGGCTGATAAGGTCCTGACAGTTGGATGTTGGACTCTCCAACGTTGTCCATGCTTACATTGTTGGGAGACACTTCAGTGACACCATGATGGACTTATGAAAGTTCATGAAAGACATCCATTTGTAAAGCTGGAGGGAAAATCAGTAGGAGGAGAGAGAACTTGCACAGGGGAAGGGAAACCCCAGTGCCTATTAAACCATGTCATAAAACAAAATAATAACAAAAATGTTATATCAAAAACTAAAAAAAAAAAAAAAGAAAAAAAAAACAAAGGAAGAAGGAAGCAGGGTGGGAGAGAAATATGAGGAAATCTGGGAAAGATGAAGGAATGAAGGGAGAGAATAAAAGTATGTCCTTAGAATTGTTTCCACAATACACAAAAAATCTATTACAGACTAAAACAAATTAAAACAAATGAATATTTACCGTTAAAAACACTATGCACGGGCACAGCGCAGTGGCGCAAGAGGTTAAAGGTCCTCGCCTTGCACGCCCGGGATCCCATATGGGCGCCGGTTCTAGCCCGGCAGCCCCGCTTCCCAACCAGCTCCCTGCCTGTGGCCTGGAAAAGCAGTCGAGGACGGCCCAAAGCTTTGGAACCTGCACCCGCGTGGGAGACCTGGAAGAGGCTCCTGGCTTCGGATGGGCATAGTATCGGCCCGTTGCGCTCACTTGGGGAGTGAATCATCGGACGGAAGATCTTCCTCTCTGTCTCTCCTCTCTGTATATCCCCTTTCCAATGAAAAAATAATAAAAAAAAATAAATCTTTAAAAAAAAAAACACTATGCACAAAAATGAGCCATCAAAAAATAGCAGCAGTCCCCAAAGAAAGGTCATGTTCCCAGGCCTCATCAAAACCACCTGTACACCAACAAACAAAATGGGAAAGCTCACCAAAATTTAAATTAGTTGTGTACGTCTGGCCAATACTAAACTAGATATGTAGAACTGCCTGAAGATCTCCAAGAATGTCAGTTCTCTGGAAATCTGGGTACTCAAACTGCCACAGGCATTTTATAAAATATATCGGTGTGACTTGATAAAGAAGTGCAGGACAAACCGTGTGTGGAATCTTGAGTTCACAGACTGATGGTGCAGGAGACCAAAGTCAAACTGTGGGCAATGGTCCAAGAGTGTGCAGAAGTTCAAGACCAAGGTTGAGACCTCGGGGAGAGGGTCTGCAGTTGTGCAATGATCCAAGGCCACAGGATTGTTTGCTTTAAGATACCCTTGACAGTCACATTCTGAATTCTGTACTTGGGCCATGCTGCTGCTTCTTGATCATCAAGCACTGGCTGGTTACCATCAACATGCAGCATAACTACCAATGATTGTGCCACACAAATTTCTGTAGTTTGACTTCCTAGACAGTTCAATAAAAGATTGAGGCAATGAAATTTCTAGGTCAACCTTCTTCCTCAGAGAAGAAGGCTTCCCTTTGGCTGTCTCCTTTCATAGCTTAGCTTGTGCTGTCTCATTTATTATTTTCCTCCATTACATGTTGACACTCTCTCCAAGCCTGTGCAGGCCATGCTGGTCATGGAACAAAACAGCTCTAGGTCTTAGACCTGAGAAGGTTTGCCAGAAAGGTCTATTTTTAGCCCCCAAATTATATTTACCACGTTTCCCCCTGAAACTCTTGAATTTGGAGCTTTTGCTTATTTCTCTCTTCCTTTGCAGCAGTTTCCCTGCCTTATGCTTTAATGAGAAGTCCAATGGTATCTTTGAAGGGTTATATTCTTAAAATTTTGGAAATTAACCTGACAGAGAGGGAAAGATTAAAGGAAATACAAAAACAGAGAACCCCCAACTTCTGATTCACCCTCCAGATACACACAATAGCTGAACCTGGACTGAAACCAAAACCAAGAGACAGGCACTCAATCCAGGTCTCCCTTGTGAGTGGATAACCCAACTACTCCCACCATAATTTACCTCCTCACAGGGCCTCATTGATGGGAAGCTGAAATTGAGAATTCAAGCCAGCAAGAGAATCCAAGCACTCCAATGTGAGAAGCAGACATCTGAATGGGCATTTCATCAGTGGACCAAACACCTGCCCTGGCTCATGCTTCCTCTTTGTCTATTCAGCATTGCATAAAAACTAGTACTTCAGGTGCAGAAAAAGCACAAAGGCAAAAACTGCAAGCTATGTGAACCGGTCAATTCCAGAAGAAAATCCAGCTTAAGAAACAAAAGAAAAGGGAATTGACCAGACCTTGTGCACAGAAATGCTCTCAGAAGAGAGAGCAAATCCATTGACTAGGAGGGCCTGCTGGTCAGATGCCTGCTGCAACTCTTTTGTTAAATCCTACTGTAAATGGTTGGTCATAAGCCCCTCTAATCAGAACCTTCCCTTGGCAGCCTTCCTCATGTCAGTTTTTCCATCTAACAGAAAAATTTGCCCCAGGAAAAAGAGAAGACAGCCACATAGACAGGCAACTTTCAGGGGACACTGATTCGGTGACACAAGCTAGACACAAAGATGTGCCCTTTCTGACTCATCTTAATCTCAGCAGGATTGTGAGCTTGTCCCTTCTTGTCTGGGTGCATGCAATGTAGTCATGATGGGCCATAGGATACTCAAGGTGAAACAAAGACAGAAGCAGAGAGAGATGAAGATGCCCTTAACTCTGAATGAAGAGGAAGAGTCCAGAAGCCAGAGATTGCAGGGAAAGCAACTTACGTAATGGAACAGGACAGACAGGAAGCAAGCCTAAAGGCACAGTGATCCTGCACCAAAAGAAACTTCTTCTGGGACCACAGGATTCACACCAAGTGAACTCATCCTAGATTGCACTTGACACAGCCAAACTGCCTCACGTTGCAGCACCAAACCACTCAACTTGTGTGTTGCTTCCATCCAATGAGCTTGCAGTTGGCAGGGAACAACAACTTACAGCCACCACTCAACACCGTAACCAAGCTTTGCACCACACATTACCACCCAAGGGAGTGATAAATTTCAAGTGTGTAGGACCATCCGGCAGTGGTAAAGTCCAAAAATCTTTAATAATAGTAACTGGGGATTATTCATACCGGGGTTGTGTCCCAGGGAAGCCCATCTCAAACTTCTGTTCTTCCAAATCAAAGAATAATTATTGTCACTAAAGCCACTAAGGTTGTGATCATTTTTCTCTGGCTCCCAAAAGGCCAGAGAAGCAACACGAAGGATAGACAGGCAGGCAGTGATCAGGGAGTGCATGCACAATCAGAGAGGCAGACAAGTAGAAGCCCAAGCAGTTTGGAAGCCTGGAGGAAGGTGGGAAAAGGAGAGACACACAGAAGGACAGGCAGGTGGAAGAGGGCCAGGTGGGCAGACAGAAAGCAGGATATGGCAGGTGATTCAAAGGTGGGATGCCAGGTAGGTGATCTCAGAGCCTGTTCTTGTCCCTGCCAGGTTCACTGGAGCTTCTTGAGACGCAGATGAATCCCATTCTTCGACTTCAGCACAAGCCGAGGAATGGGGATGGGAACTCTAGTGGGATCTGGGAGCAGCTCGAAGCGCAGTAGAGTCAGGGCCACGGCCACCTTTAGCTCATTCATGGCAAATTGTTTCCCAATGCAGTTCCTAGATCAGGAAGGGGCAGTGAAATGAGAAGAGACTTCAGATCCTCTCCTGAACTGGGCAGGCATTGTTCTCTGAGCCTCAGTCCCAGAACCGGACATACGATTCCCTGCTTCGTGTGGCCCAACCCTAATGCCTGACCTCTACCTGCCACCTCCTCAAGGCCCAGGCCAATGAACCACCACCTATCAACCCTCTGCCAGCCATCCCTCTCCTTCCAGTCTCCCAAGGGATCCATCATTCTCTAGGAATGTCTAGTACAATGTCAGGAACATAAGGCATTCCGGAGTCTATCGAGCAGGTGAATGAATGAGTGAAAGAATGAAGATATGATGTCTGTGTAAGTATAGGCAGTCTTCGCCAGTGCCTTCTTCAACACACTCTATTGGACACATTCAAGAACACGTTCTGCTCCTATCTCTGAAGCCCTGGGTTCAGGAACAGTACCTTTCACTTACCTGTTCCCAAGTCACAGAACTGAACACCAAGAAAGGAAATCAGCAGTTATACTGTACTGGAACTAAGTTAAATTTTACAATAGATACAAAAGAATCGAATGCACTAATGGGAAATATGAGTTCTGAACTGGAATTAGCTACTTGTTCCCACCAGCCCTCTGATAGCACCAACAGATTTTGCACATCAGAAGTGAGTAGAAGTCATCCATCCTGCGGTAAACAACAGAAAGCAAGTTCCTCAAACAATGACTAGCTAAAAACCTGTTCTGTGAAAATCAATGGAGCCTTCCGAGAACTCACAGAATCGCTGGTTCAGAAAAACCTAGTTTCTACTAATCATTTACGATGCTGGTGTTTTGGTTTCCCAGGACCTCTCCTGCTGTTGTCACAATCTCCATGGCAGCTGTTTAGAATTACAGCTGTCCAGCTCACCAGCTGTTTTGCATGGGCTTTGCATTTTGCACAGCAGGAATCTTGTCCACTCTGTGCATGTTATGCTAAGCAGCAGACTTTCTCTCACAGGTAGTGTGCTGTCCTCCTTTCCACATGTTCGTCCTTGTTGTGATTATGGTAAGTCATGCCCCCTCTACTGATTTGGAACATTAACATAAGGTGAAATTTTTGTCAAGAAAGACTGCAAAATGTCTGAGATATTGGCATAAAGCTTCCCATGGGAGCTCCTGCATCCTTTCAGGACAGTTTGGCTTAGAGAATGAGACCCTAACACATGTGCCAGTTCTCACCGTTCAACAACAAGTTGTTAGTGAATCAGGTAGAAAATGCCATGTACTATAACAATATGTGTGGGAAAAGAAAAAGAAAAACTTCATTACAATCCAGAAAGCTGAATATCTGAAGTTCAATTTGCAGAGGAAAACCTAACTCCCTTATGGAAAAAAAAAGACCTGACTACACTAAAATTTCTTATGCATGCCCTGAATTTGAACTGTAGCTAGCCACTGGAAGGGGCAGTGGACCAACCCACCGAGCTTTGGTAATGAAATGTCACCTTTCTTTGGCACACAGAGACACCCACACAAGGCTGCCTTCCCATCAAGGACATTACTCAAGAAACCACACAGGAACACAGAATCACAACACCATGTGTGGGACCACAGACCCTCCTTCCCCCCCACCTCAGTAGTACACACAGCTTACTCACCTTGATCCTCCTGAGAAGGGCAGGAAAGCATGGCTGTGGCGATCAGAATCTGGAGCAAACCGGGAGGGGTCAAACACCTGCAGAGACAGCGCCAGAACCAAGACAAGGGTCAAGGAAAATCCACACCACGATTAGAGGGAACGAGGAAGTGCTTATCCTGAGAGAAGCTCCCATGCCCTCCTTGCGGACCCTCATACCTCTGGATTTTGCCACACATTTGGATTGTGGTGAAGGCCGTAAATGGACAGCATGAGTATAATACCTGCGAGGCAGGTAGGAGACACAGAAAAGATTAATCAGACCCATGGAATAAGGCACTTAAACCACCAAGAACTATTTGGGCTCAAAAGGTCTAGATCATCAAATTCTTCATTGAGCAGGATGGGCTTTGGAAAGTCCAAGCACAAAGCTAAGGAGCAGAAGAACACAAATGCAGCAATGGAAACAAGAAGGAATCAGGGGCCTGGTGTGCAGACCAGCCAGGTGACAATGCACTTCCCCCCAAGCCTTCCTTGAGCAGCTGGGGAACATCTGTGGCTCACTCCACCTCACAGCAAGCTTCCCCTCCCCATCCTTCTGACAAGGCACCTAAGGCTCAGAAGGGCTGAGTGACTTGTGAACGACCTCACAGGCCAGAGGTCAGAGCAGGACTCAGTCATGGGTGGAAGCACCAAAGTGTCTCGCTACTACTTCAGGGTCTCAAATCACCTCACTAATTGTTGTCTGCTACTGACTTGAGGCTCCTCCACAATGAACTCCATTGTCCTCACAACTCAGATTTCCTTAATATCCCTCATTTATCTTAACCCAAGGAAAAAGCATATCTCCTCTCACACTGCTTGATTTTCTATGTAGCCCTAATATTGTGGAATCTGATTTTAGGGTTAATGTCCCTAGGATAAAATCAGAAACTAACATTTACAAGAACATTTCCAACAATTCATGGAAAATCAAGTTAGAAGTTTACTTTGGTGCAAAAACAATTAAATCAATGCATAATTTTTCCTCATGTATATTTCCATGAACCTTTTGAAAATTCTCATATTTTATTGAACTTTGTGATTAAAGACTCAGACACATTAAACAAACTACAAAGTAAGCACTCAATTACTGAGAAGGAAACCAGATGTTGAAGGTTCAGAACCAGAGATCTCAGATCCCATGTGTCCACATGGAGCTCGCAGGTGAGTGAGGGTGGGAAATACATACCTTTGGGTAAGGAGCGTCCATCAGGGAAGGTGACTGGCTTGCTGAGCTTTTTGGTAATACCTGGCACTGGTGGATAGATCCTCAGTGCCTCCTTGATGCACATAGTGGTATAGGGCATCTTGTCCAGGTGGTCCCTAAAACAATGCCAATGCAGGGAAGGGACAGGGCTGGGCACACCAGGGCACCCCTCTCACACAGGCAGGATCCTCCCACCTCTTAGGCCTTCACTCACCAACTGATAGAGGCTCCATCCCCCAGGATGCTCTGGATCTCCTCGCGGCACCTCTGCTGATGCTCTGGGTGTGCGGCCAGAGCATAGAGGATCCAGGAGATGCCACTGGCTGTGGTGTCATGGCCCTCAAACATGAATGTGTCCACCTCGGCGCGCAGGTCCTCATCAGACAGGCTGCTCCCGTCCTCCATCTTGGGAGATCACAGGGAGAGGGCAGGCTCAGTCCCTGCTCCCATGCCTCTAGACCAGATTTGGGCTGCGCTGCCACACTGACCTTGGCAAAGAGCAGGATGTCCAGGAAATCCAAGCGCCTCTTGCTCCTGACCTTCTCCAGCTCTCCTTCTTCCTGCAGATGAGCCTTCCTCAGCTTGATCACTCGGTCTGTTCCAGAATAGCAGTTTCCAGGTAGAGCTGAGAGCTCCAGATAACTACAGGAACTCCACTGCTCACAAACTGGGTGACCTCAGAGGTTCAAGAGGGTGTGTGGATGAGTGGTGGGATCCAGGATTCCCACAGTAGCACAGTCCAGGGGCCTCAGCTGAATGCTGCAGGGATGGGGTCTTGCTCACCAGTGTGATGATGCAGGGAGCCCCTGCTAGCACCTGAAACCCCATCATCTCAGCTCCCAATCCCTGCCTCCAGGAGGTAACAGAACAAGAGGAGCCAAGGTCAGTTCCTCTGTGCTATGACTGTGAGAGAGGGCACATAGGAGGGGGAGACCAAACCTGTGTGCTTCTTGGCAAGCTGGCAGGAATGGAAGAACAAGCGGCCTTTGGAGCTTAACCTATAGAAGACCTCGTTATGGTGAAAAATATTCCTCACTCGGTAAATCACCAAGTTGTTCACATCCGTAATGGCCTGAATGTAGGATTGGGAGTTCCTGAAGGAAAGAACATAGAAGAGATCAGAATGAAGGAGTCTCCTATCTCGAACCCAAGTGGTGTTCTACGAAGAGATCAATAACTCAGTGGAAATAAACAGTTATGAGACATGTGTCATGCAGCCCTGGTGACCCTCAGGCTTCTGCACGATGGTGTGAGGCCAGGTTTCCAACTGTGCTGGGCATCAGGGATTCGTGGCTGAGGCAGGGTTAGGTTTGGTCTACACTTAGAACTTGGCATAGTCTTGTCTTGTGTGGCGCAGAGCATGTGAGCTGCCCCACATGGCTATGGTGAGCCCACGTCAATTGAAAATGCCCAGGACCCTCAGTGGAAGGGCTGTCACAGACCTGTCCAGCTGGACACTGCTTTGGTGGTTGAAGGCACACTTCATGATGGTGTCCAGGGTCATCAAGGAGATGTGATCAAAGATCTCCAGGGAAGAATCCTCACTAACGTGCTCCCATCTGTCCTGTGGGAACACAGATGGGATATTGTTCTTGGTTTCCATGATAGCCTGGTGCTAAATAACCAGCACCACTACATCTCCAGATTCCTTGTTCAGAACCTCTCCCTTTAGAGAACAGACACCTTTCAGCAAATTAAGACTGTGAAGCCAATGTGGGCAAGATGAGGCTGATTTCTTGTTCATGCGTATTATATAAGTGTCCTTTTCTCAATGCGGAGATTGGTGGATGAGAAGGTCTCATGGAAATCCTTCTATTTTTGAAAAATGAACAAAGCATGAGAAATTGTAGAAGCTCAAGCTAGAAAACAAATGTGTCATGACTAAAGGAAGCCATGAGATATGTTGGGACACTCCCAATAGAGAGTTATCACAGATTTCTTTTTTTTTTTTTTAAAGATTTATTTTTTATTATTTTTTCATTGGAAAGGCGGATATACAGAGAGGAGAGACAGAGAGGAAGATCTTCCGTCCGATGATTCACTCCCCAAGTGAGTGCAACGGGCCGGTACTATGCCGATCCGAAGCCAGGAGCCTCTTCCGGGTCTCCCACGCGGGTGCAGGTTCCCAAAGCTTTGGGCCGTCCTCGACTGCTTTCCCAGGCCACAGGCAGGGAGCTGGAAGGGAAGCGGGGCTGCCGGGATTAGAACCGGCGCCCATATGGGATCCCGGGCGTGCAAGGCGAGGACCTTTAACCACTTGCGCCACCGCGCCGGGCCCCAGATTTCTTTCCCTTGTCATTTTGGGAAGAAATGAGAACACTGATGGAAAACAAGGACCTAGCATGGATGGTTCCTAGATTGTTGACAGGGTGTCTGATTCTCTCTAAGGGTCACTCACACTTGTAGAAAAGTCCCAGACCCCAAGGCCAGAGCCTCACTAAGTGACACTCCAGAGTGTCTACCACCATGGATTGCTTATAGCCTTGTGTATCCCCCAACAGTGGCACAGCTGAGAGGTTGCAAAGCCGGCAGCAACTGGGTTTGCTGCGAGATTCTTTAGTCATTATGGGTGTGACTTTGGAAACTAGTTTTCACCACTGGGTGGTTGTAAAAGCCTAAGGGTGATCCAATTTAAAAATCTCCAGCTTTTTGTCCTATCATGTGACCCCTCCTGCATCCATCCTGGGTCCTTTGCCAGAGATGGCCCTATAAAAGCCCTTTGGATTTCTAATGGCCAAACTATGACATAACTAAACCTCCCTTTGCTTCATTAAGATTTTAAGTATTTTGTTGTAGCAATGCAAAGCTAACTAGTATGTTCACCTTGCCACTGAGACTGTGCCAGCCAGCAGGGGGCAGCCCGTGGTGTTGTCCAGAAGACTAATACCAAAGTTCATTGTCTTAATGAATTTCAAGTGGGGGAAGAAGGATCTGCAGCCAGCATAGATGCCTCTTCCTTAGACAATGAGCAGGGTGCAACCATGTAAAACCTGGAAATTCTGTCTCATCCATTTTGGGGAATCATACTACCACAGGTATGATGTGAGTATTGTTCCTGGTGATTGTGTCTGAGGGTTGTCTGTGGGACATGTGTTTGAGAGTGAAGTCTGTGCATGAGTACTCTGAGGGAGTGTGTGGAGGGGACAGAGGGAAAGATGGACTTACCAGCATCATCTGGACAGAGTCCACCATGAGCTTCACATAGGGCTTCAAGATGTCAGAGTGAAAGGCTGGGGTCAGCATGCGCCGATGCTGGAACCACTTCTGCCCGTCCAACAGAAGCAAACCATACCCTGGGCCAGAGAAGGGTGTGAAGATGTTTAGTGGGAATAGAGGGAACTGGGCAGGATCGCACAGAGAACAGATGGGAGAATTCAGAAGCAGAGAACTCAGTTGGGGTTTTAAGAAAAACATAACTAGATACAGAATGCAATTCTAATTTGTACAAACATACCAATCCAAGGAGCCAGGAATTTATAGTTGCCAGGAGCCTTTGGATCTAAAAGGTAAATAAGGCTTTTATAAGAAGCTGAGGAAGAAAAGACAGTCACCCAAGGAGCAGTGATTCAGCACACAGGTTGCCATCAGGTGTTGACCGTTACTTTGCTAATGGTCCCATGTCATCTTTCATTACCTCCTCTTTCTTCTGCAAACCAACAGACATGGGACCCCAATATGTGAAGATAAGAGGGTGAATTGTGAAAAAAAAAAAAGAAAAACAAAAAACCACAGGCTATATCTTCCCTGCCCAAGAACAAGACAGAGCCTATCACTTTTGTACTGTGAGTAATGGCTTGGTCATCCCACACCCAGGATAGGAACAATGAAAAGATCCAAATCCAAGTTTGCTTCGATATCAAATTGGTCAATAATATCTAAGACAATTGGCAGAACAGATCACCTCAACTCCCTTCAAAACGCAAGAACCTAAATAATGAAAGTAGGAAGAGGATATTCATCTCCACACAATTGGTCTGACCTGGGTGGGTTATGGATTTGGTACTAGTTTCTGATAATAAGGCTCTATTGTCATTTTCTTCTGGAAGTTTATGGCTGTAAGGGGCACAAACTTAAAAGGGAAGGGCTGCTGTGTTTGAGATGAGGCTCACTCCCACCTGATCTTCCCATAATCACTTTCATGTAGTCAGGGTCATAGAGCATGACACGAATATCGTTCCCCTGTAGCCGCAGCGCAAAAGCACTAGGGAATTCTTCTACCCATTGCCGAATCTTTTGTAGGTCCTGATCCTTCTGGAACTGTTAACAAAGAAAAGAACAAATCAGTGCAGACTAAATTTAATTCTAATTCTTGCTGCAAGAAGGCAGAATGGCCGCAGGGAGATAGTTCTGGATCTGTCAGTAGAAGTCGTGACTTTGGAATTGTTTCTGACGACCTGGGCTCTGGTGTAGGGTGGTCCAGACAAAATTTGACCTCAGATAAGATTTAGTCCAGAGCTTGGGAAGAACCATGAGTCTTTCTCAATACTGAAACTTCAGTCACACATTGTCTCCATGCTGCAAAAAACCATGAAAATGATCAGTATGGAAATTTCCCTGAATAACTTTGTGACAACTTACATAACTTGATGACATCTTGGTAAAATAATTTAGTCTACTGTCTGACTAAAATGGATTCTATCTAAATTTTAAAACATTTACACTAAATTTGTATTACTGTACTGACTGTTACAATACCAGTGTTACTCCAGCACATTTGCAAGTCTTTGTTAAGATGAAACAAGCTGGGGGTTGCATAGTTCTAAGTGAAAAAAAAATGTTTACACAGAAATTGTGCATTGACTGCTATTTGCCAAGTTAAAAGTTGAGATATTTAAAGCATAAGTTGTACATATATGTTTCAAAGCACAAATCACAGTCTGTGATTGTAAGGTTTGGGTTTCATATTCTCATTTTCAATTCTCATTGAAAATAATTTTTGTGTGCTCCCACAGTCTTCTGAAACTCCTCTTTGTGGATCACAAAGCCTCTGTTTTGTGGCTTTCACTCCTCTCTTCCTTCTTGCTCCATGTTGACTTCACATGACCTCTGCAGTTCTGCTGTCAACCCACCCACAGCAGGTCAGCTTATTCAGCCAGGCTTTTGCACACCTCCCCACAGCCAGGTCTGCCCACTCAGCCAGACCTTTGCACTCCATCCCACAGCCAGGCCTGCCCACTTGGACAGGTCTTTGTGCCCCTCCCCACAGCCAGGTTTGCCCACTCAGCCAGGCCTTTGTACATGCTCTTCTCTTAGCCTGGACTGTCCCTCCTCTCTGCCGCAAAGGCCTCTCCCCAGTTTTCAAGACACAGCTCATCTGGAATCCTTGAGATGTTCCATGTAATCAGCTCTTCTCAGCTGCTTCTGCAGATCTCAAAGCAACTGTCTGCTCATGTTTGTCTAGTCATTGCTTGCAACTTTCTCACAATCATCCAGCACATGTTTACCAAGGAATACCAAACACTGGCTCTCTGATTCAGGTAGTGGCATGGATATTTGTGAGTCCCTAACTGTCTGGAGCTCACAGTCTAGTTGTGTAGACAAGAAGATTGGGAGTCCACCTGTAAAAGACAGCTATTGGGACAGGAAGAAGCCCAAGCATGTAGGGAAGCTGTCGGGAGGAACCTGACTCAGAACCGGACGTTAGAGAGCCCTCCCGCACGCATGTGCTCATTCATTGACTGAGTCTCCATGACTAAGAAGTCTTGGCTTACAGAGTTGAGTCAGGTGATCTCTCTCAGAAGGATCTCACAGCTAAGACACTGTAGAGGAATCCCTGAATCAAATGTTCCCTGCTGGGACTCATGAGAAAGATAGTCCATAGGAAAAAGAATTTCCCTCTCTATCTGGAAGATTGAGAACGCATTTTGGAGGACGTGGCTTGGGGTTGGACATTGGAAGGTTGGACATTGAGGAGCAAGGGTATTCCACGCCAGGAGCACAGGGTGAACAGAGAACTGAGGTTGGAAAGCACAGACAGATGAGGATAATAGTGAACAATGTAGTACAGAAGAGGAGAGTAGAAGAGAAAAGGATCAAGGGGGTATGGAAAGTGTGAAGGGCAGAGCATTTCCAGTTGCAGTGTGTGGCAACATTCTCCGGTAACAAGAGAAACAAGAGCTCCCAGTCTGAAAACTGCCAACTCCTAATGTTTGCTCAATGTACTATTCCTGGATGAGCCTCTCTCCTTCAGGCTCCTTACTTGACTCTGCATCCGCACCCCTGGGTTAGCAATGCGGCAAGGACGCTATCCCTCTGCAGTCCTCACACTGCTTCTTTCCCTCTTTCCTGTCACTTCAGACACCTGTGCTGAACACTTCTGTGCTGAGCACAAGGATACGGGGAGGGAATGATGCACTCAGCTCCAAGGAGCTCACTTTCCAAGGTGTGCAGAAGTGTCGGGAGTGAAACAGACCCTGCTCAGGGTGCAACTCAAACATCAGTACTCCTCAGATGAAGGTCATGGGTATCTGTACCCATAACCATTAGGGTTTCATCCATGAAGTCATCTGTCATGAAAATTCTGTCATTCTTATGCACATCATTCTGGTGAATCTCTATGACTGACACCATCCACACATCTCAGCAAGGTAAGCTCTTCCTGTACCCTGATTCCTTCCGAGACTCCTGACTATCTTATCCACACACCATGACTCCACAGAGCAGGTTTCCTTCAGACTGATGTTTGTTCCCAGGAAACCCAAGGACCTGGCACAGAGTAACTGGGGCAAGAAAACCTCCAGCAGCTCACACTTTTAGGTCAGGCTGCAGGGGATGGCCATCCTGGAGAAGGGGAGACCCGGGAAGAGCAGTCATTGCCCTCCAGGTGCAGGGCTGCAGGACCAAGGGCATGAGGAAGGAATGTGTGACAGCACAGTCACAGCAGACAGACTTCCTATGGGTGAATGAGGTGAGCTATGAGTTCCTTGCTCGTCACAGAACAGGCTGTGCCCTGTGGACCAGCTCCTTAGATGCTGAGAGGCCCAGACACCCCTACCTGCTCACTCCCCTGTCCTAATCCTTCTTACCTCTCTCAGGTGCCCAAAGAGCCAGTGGGAGGGGGGACTTGAAAACTCCTGGAGGGCTCTCAGCAGCCACAGGCGATGCAGGAAGAACTGGACTATCTTGAACAGCAACAGAAGTAGGCCCAGCAAGGAGACAACCTGGAGGAGTCCAGAGAAGCTGCCCATGAGCCTGGTGGGGCTCAATGCAGAAACACTCATTGTGTAGTACCTGCTGGACCTGTGAGCACCTCTCTCTCTCTCTCACCTCCTTGAGGAAATTTATGCAAATCCTGGGAGGATTGCCCAACCCAGCTGTGGGAAAGGATAAGGGGGAGGACTTTCCCTGGCCACGCAATCCATGGTTAGTTAACTCTGATTGATCCACCTGGGGAAAGAACATCAAAGTTTCTTCAGCTGGTAGCGGCAATGAGTATGCACACATCCACTTTCCCCCTCTCCTTCTTACTCAGAAATACTTAAGAAGTACCTGCTATGTATTGCACAGTGAGTGTGGGAGGGGACATAACTGCAAAGAAATCACACATGACCATTAATATCCAGTTCCCACTTGCTTACCGCATGTCCAGTAGACATGACTGATTATACCATTGTCTCAATTTTAGTAGAAAGGTACTGTTTGCAGAGGTAGAGATGTGTTAGGAAGAAGGCAGGTGTTGACACTGGAGGTTAGAGCCTATCGTTTTCTGAAGAGCTCATATTGGGAGAAAGTGAGACAAAAGCTTTATCAGCTTGGTCACCCACTTGCCCCCATCCAAATTACTCAAAAATACTTAATGACCACCTACTATGCTATGCAATGTGTGAGGTAATGGGACTGGGCTGCAGTGAAAGCAGATATGAACACCAACTTCAGTTGATTGAACTATTATTCCAAAGTCACCGTTCAGAAAGTAATTACAGCAATGTGTTCTGAGAGAGTTTGCATTCCAAATCTGTATGTGTCAGCTGCCTTTGGTGTATCCCTGCAGCTTGTCAAAGTTCACTCTCCAGGTTCCCCCCTTGATCGCTGTGTTGGAGCATGGAAACCTGAACTTTAACTCTGGAGATCCAGGCTGCTGATCATCCTTATTCCATAGCCAATGACTTACCTCTCTGCACCTAAGTTTTCTCATTTAAAAAAATCTGTTTCAAAATACCTCATGATTCTGAGTATTGGATCAGCCATTAATTTGTTCAGCAAATATTTCTTGAGCTCAGGGTGCCTAAAAGCCAAACATAATAATTGATACAACAGAATAGGATAAGGCTGTACCGGGAGAATGAAATGTACATTCAGGTAGAACACTAATAGAAAAGGACAGAGTCTTTTTTTAAATATTTATTCATTTTTAATTGGAAAGTCAGATATACGGAGAGGAGGAGAGATTGAGGAGAAGATCTTCCATCTGATGATTCACTCCCCAAGTGGCCTCAAGCCAGAGCTGAGCCGATCTGAAACCAGCAGCCAGGAGCCAAGAGCTTCTTCCTGGTCTCCCACATTGGTGCAGGGTCCCAAGGCTTTGGGCCATCTTCGACTGCTTTCCCAGGTCACAAGCAGGGAGCTGGATGGGAAGCAGGGTCACTGGAATTAGAACCAGCACCACTAAGGGATCCCAGCATGTGCAAGGCAAGGACCTTACCCACAAGGCTACCTTGCCAGGCCCAAGGGGCAGAGTCTTAATGAGTGAATGAGAGTTAGCAGATGGACTGTGTTAACTACAGGGTTGACACTGAGCCCATCAGGTAAAAGTCATATATTCCAAAACAAGCAAGCGGGACATGATCTCCTCTCAATCCCTTGTCCTCATTATATCTGCGACTGTCTCCTCCCAAGTCAAATCCATGCCACTAAGAAGTTACATCTGGCAAGTAAGTTCTCAGCAGTTTTGATTTGTGGATGTATTCAACACAAAACACAAGATGGAGTAATATTTTGAGAATTCTAATTTCCATCCATTGCTCTTGCACTTAAGAAGGCTCAGTGCTTGAAGGGAGATCAAGCAAGACAGAAATTAGATTCTCCTTGTTTTATTTTCTCAGTAGCTGCAATCCAGATGATACTTTGTTAACTCTAAGTGAATTTTTTAGGCTAAGAGATTATAAAGCACCTTTTTTTCTTGTTTAATTGATAGAACAGTCACTTAGCTATCATACTATTTGAAACATTGAACTAAAGATGCCAATATAATACATTTCTTCTTCTAGACCAGTTATATCAAGAGGATGAGCATCTACAGTTAAAAACATGAAAGTTACAAAAAAAATCAGAACTGTTTCCCACACAAGTATGCATTGAATATAAGATATTTAAAACTTAAATTCAAAGAATGAATACTTCTGCAGATTTGCTGAGATTATTAATACAAATGCAATATACGTGCAAGTTTTCCAAAGTTCTTCATTCATTTAATTTTGACAAATCCCATCTTTGCATTAAATAACAGAATGTGTTTCTCATTTAAGAAGCACAATTGAACAATCATGATTAATAGAGCTAGTGATGTTAAGAGGAACCTAGGGAGTATTCAGCCACCAGGCTTTGGTGCAGGGAGTTCTCAGCAGCTTGATGGCTGCTGGGGTTATCTGAGCCAGGTCAGACACAATGCTTGGGACTATGGCCATGGGCACCATCACAATGAGGTGATCAAGTCATGAGCTTTGGGTGACCAGTGCATCAAGTGGACCCCATCTCCACCTGCTGGCCACCTGGGGTGAGCTCTAGGGTTTTTGGTCTATGTAATTCTTGCCTAGGGACATCCATACATAAGGCCAATGTGCATTTCGGTGAAGAATGAATCCTGTGTGACTCCCAGCGACGAGGTCACTGAACTTGCAGGCAAGCATGGGGACTGAGAGTTGGTGGTTTGGAAGGGAGAGTCCATACGAGCTGTTTGGGTCAGACTGACTCACCAGCCCATATGGGAGTCCTGAGAGGGGCTATTAACACAGAACTTTGCTGACTGCCACATGCCAACCAAAAGCTATAGTGCGGAGGGGGCTTGTATGGAAGAGCTAGATCCCAGTACCTGACTGAGTGTCAGAACATGGGATGGGTCACATTAGGCAGGGTCATGACACTAATCATCACACAAGAGAACCAGGTCCCGGGGTGGACTTGTGGAGGAGAAGCAGGCCCGCTGGTTAGCTTTAGAGTTGGGGTGATGATGGACTGAGTTACAAATGACCATGAAACCTGCCAACACTCGTGGGTTCTGGGGCTGGAAACAGATTGGGCAGGTTCAGAATGCAGCACCCATATGTGCATCCTAAAACAGGGTGTGAGGCAGGCCAGGCCACAACATCCTCCAGCTCATACAAAGTCCAACATGGAGGGGCAGGCTATGCCGGGCAAGGGCCTAGAACCTGCTGGAGCATGTGAGATCTTGGTCAGAGAGTGTGCCAAGTGGGGGAACCTGGGAACGTTGCCTAATGGGATCTCAGCTCTAGCTGGTGAGGACGTGTTCCAGGCCTGGGTGTTGTGCAGCCTTGAGAAGAGTAACTCCAAATGTTGGTGAATGTGTGGGTTGGCTTTGGAGGGGAGCAGACAGGGCAGGGCTGAGCCAACCTTACCTCACTGGCAAGAGCAGAAACAAGGCTGGAGTACAGGTCAAGCTCAGCTAAGCTGTCACATCTACCAGTTTGCATGAGCCTGGAATGGGAACAGATGGAGCAGGGCCAGGTTCAAGCACCTGGCCAGTGAGTGGTGGGACTAGGGCCAGGCCAGATTAGGACAGGCCACAGCATCTACAGTAAAAGCCAAGACAGGTGAGGGGCTAGGCTAAGCTGGGTGAGAGCAACCCAGGCTCACGTGCAAGTTCTAAGGCTGGGAACAGATTTGGTTGGGGAGCTAAATGGACGCCCTGGCTGGGTTGTGGTTCCCACTGGTAAGCACGGGGATGGAAAGGGAGCTGCGTTCTGGTCTGGAAATGGCTGCAGCATACCCTGGCACAAGTGTAAAGCAGGTCTGAGTGCATCAGACAGGGCTAGACCCCAGTACTGACAGATATCCTGCAGGATCAAGCTAAGTGTAGTTTGGGCTAGGCTAGGTTTTTGCCCCTGCTGATCCTGGTATGAGCTGTGTCTGCATGTAGACCAAGCTAGACTGGGCTATAACTCCCAACAATAATAACCGGTCAGGAAGGCCATGGTTCCTCCTTTGTCAGGAGGTAGATTAAGTAGGGCTCACCCATGGACACATCCATGTGCATGAGATCTGGCATCAGGAGAGGTTTTTTTTAAAATTACATTTCATTTTATGATACAGTTTCATAGGCTCTGGGATTCTACCAATCCCTCCCCACATCCTCCCGCCATGGTGGATTCCTCCACCTTGTTGCAGTATTACAATTCAAATCCAGTCATGATTCTTTCACTGCAAGCCTGTACCATGCATAGAGTCCAGCATCTTATTGTCCAGATAAATTCAACAGTTTCTTGGGGAGACCATCTCTGGTCTAAAGGCAGAGCTGGCAGAATATCCTCCTGACCAATTAAAAGCCACGACATAACATCAACAACAATTTACAACATTATGCAGTTAAATGACATGGTATTGAGTGACCAATATGTTAGAAAATGCAAGTTCGTAACCACATTCTGTGACTGCTTCATTGACATTTCAATTTTAGTGTATACACAACCACCTGCTATACACCTTAAAACAGCTCTACGGTACAATTCAGCTGTCTCATGTCTATTTTCTTTTTAATATCTAGCAGTTTATATTGTTGAAGCATAATTTTTACTGAACTTGGTGGATTTTAGGATAGTCCAAACAGGCTTATAACTCTAACAAGACATATGACAATAGTTTTGCTGCTGAACAGTTTTAGGAGGGGTGTGCAGAAATATATTCAATACCCTAGTGAGCAGTAATTAGTCTTTGTGTCCTACCTAGTAAGGTATATGTGGATCCAGACTGTCCATTTCCTGTCTGGTTCTAAGCTTTGCTTGTTGTTCTCTGTCTATCTAGTCTAATTTTGAGCAGTGATGGAGCTCCAGAGTGACCCTGATGGTCATTGCAAGAGAGGGTGGGGATCCAAAGTTGGAACTAAGTAAGGACCAGAGAAAGCTCCCCTTCAAAGTCCAAAAGGGAGTTTACTGTTCTTCTGTTTCTGAGGACCTCTCAGGGCTCCCAGCTATTGATCCAATGACATTAGATCCTGTGAGGAAGGATCTGGGCATCTTCCATCCCATGTGGCAGATCCAAAAGGGAGTGGATGACCTCTGAGTTCTTGGCCTACAAGGGCAGTCCAACAGGAGAGTTTTTGATGGAGGAGCATAGGAAACTCCTCTGTTGGGACACACTCCATGCAGGTGAGCACAAGAACCATGATAAGCAGCAGCCCAGACCAGGCCAGGGAACAGCAGCCTCCAGCATACATGTGGTGCAGGTTGGAGGCAAACCAGGCAGGGCCAGTTCACATCACCCACTGTCAAATCCAATCACCAGAATGGAGTGTGAGTCTGGCTGGGTTCAGTATACATGAGGGCTTGGTTGCATGTCTGCTGGGCTGGGCTTGGCTAAGCTCCCACCAGCCTGAGCTGGAATTGGGGGTGGGCTGGGCCAGACCAGGTTACAGTACCCACTGGCAAAAGTTGAGATGAGGCAGGCCATTCCAGACTGGGCTACAGCACCAAAACAGCACACAGAAGTCCCGCGGGGCCAGGACCGTTGGTGTGGGGGAAGCTGGTAGAGCATGAGTTGGGATGGGACAGACAAGACCCAACATAACTACAACACCTGTTGGTCTCATTTGAGCTGGATCAGAGAAAAGCCAGACTGGGATGACTGTTCCCTCTGGTGCAAAAACAAGTCAGAGAGGGTGTAGTTTGGTTGGGCTTGGCCATAGCATCAGCTAGCAGATGTTAGCATGGGGGGCTCATTCTGTCAAGCCAAACTGCAGAACCACCTAGAGAGTGCATGATTCAGGAGTGGGAGTGGGCCCAGTAGGGAAACAGTGGGCACCTTCCTCCTGGGTTGCCACTCAGTCTGGTGAGCATGAATACCAGGGCTGGGGCAGCAGTGACTAGAGAGTGGGGTTGATTGAGTTGAACTAGGCTCCAATGCCCATTGACATGTATGAGAGCTAAATGGCATGTGAGACAGACTTGACTGGTATGCTGTACATACTGGCAAGCATAGGAACCAGGACAGAGTGCAGGCCTGGCGACAGTTATTGGGAGTCATCTCAACTCAGCTGCAGCTCCCTCTAGTTTGCATGAGGGTTGAGTGTGAAATGGACAGAATCAGGCCGGACTACAACACCCATTGGTTTGGGTAGAAGACAGAGGCAGAACTGACCCAGCAATTGCTACCACAAGCATTTGCAAAGGCATATAGGGGAAATGCACTGTGTCATACCTTGTACTGGCAAGCACACACAAGAATCAGATCTGGGATGACTTCAGACAGAATTTCTTTGGTGATGCCCCCCAATCAAACTGCCAGACCCAGAACCCCAACCATGAAGAGAGGTGCAGGTTCCATGGTCTGACCATGGAGTGCATGTGTCAAAGCTTAGTCTCCTCAGTGTTCTCAGATTTGTGTATTTTACATGCTGAGGCAGAGACAGAGAATCACATACTCCTATCATTGGGAGTCAGAGAGAAAAATCTAGCATAAACCACAGAGAAGAGGGAAAAAGTCTCCCAGGTTAGAGAGGTTTAATCAACTCAGGTCTTTCCTTAGCTGGAATAGAAAGTCTTGTCTGACCAGATGTAACCAGAAGCATTACCTATTTTTTAAAATATATTTATTTATTTTTATTGGAAAGGCAGATATATACAGAGGAGGGGAGACAGAGAGGAAAATCTCCATCCAATGGTTCACTCCCCAATTGGCCACAACAGCTGGAGCTGAGCCAATCCAAAGCCAAGAGCCAGGAGCCTCTTTCAGGTCTCCCGCATGGGTGCAAGATCCCAAGGCTTTGGGCCATCCTTTACTGCTTTCCCAGGCCACAAGCAGGGAGTTGGATGGGAAGTAGAGCCACTGGGATTAGAACTGGGGCTCATGCAGGATCCCAGCATGTTCAAGGTAAGGACTTTAACCACTAGGCTCTTGTTCAGGGCCCCAGCATTACCTTTTACCCAGGGTATCAGTTAACTAAGCAGAGACAAAATGAGCTTCTATCTCCTGCTAGATATATATATATATATATATATATATATATATATATTATTTTTTTCTTGGCAGCAAATAAAATTACCTCTTATTTCAACTTTTCCACAGTTTTTAAAATTTGTCCTTACATCCATCTCTTTGGGCTACCATAGCAAATCACCATAGGTTGGGAAACCTACTATACATTTACTTTCTCACAGTTCAAATGCCAAGAAGTCCCAGATCAAGCTTCCGTTAAGGCTGGCTGCTTCTGACTTCCCTTCCTAGCTTGACAATGAGTGGACCTTCACTATGTCCTAGTATAACCATTTTTTTTACTCCATAAATGGCCAAAACTAATGGAGTTTGGCCAGTCTAGAGCTGGGATTGACTTCCTTCAGGTCTCCCACTTCTGTGCCGGTGCTCAAGAACTTGGACCATCCTTTCCAGCTTCCCCAAGTACACTACCTGCTAGATACTTCTAACAAGGCCTGCAAGGGTTCAGCCAAGAGACTCTGGCTAAAAGCAAGACAGAACAGGGAAAGGCCAAGATGAATTCCGAAAGCTGGTTCTTTGGTTCTCACGGAGGTTGGGCTAGTGCAGAAGCTGAGTCAGTCCAGTCAAACTATGCAAAAAAGACCCACTTAGGCGTACTCTCTCCATTCTGTAGCGTATAAGAAGGTCATGCAGTGGTGTAGAAAAAAATCAAGCAGCTTTCATTAAGCTGTGGTGGTCAGAGGAATTCTAATATTAAGGTGACACACTAAGTGGGTGTCTCTGTTTAGTTCCCTCTATTTAGAACTAAACGGAAGTGGGACTCATGCCGAAACTGCGGTGTTTTGGGGACATCAAGCAACCCTAAAGATTTCCAATGACTGTAAATCTTTCTCAGACGAACCTGCAGCTAATATGGTCTCACCCCACATGTTCTGAATGATTGTAATTCCCAATATACTGCCAATTCCTTATGATACACAGTAACTGGTGCGAACACAGAGAAATCTCTCATCTCCTTGGAAAAAGCTAGGAATCCGCGTAGTGTAACCTACAGGAACTGGATAGGTATCTTTATGTTGATAGCTCTAGATAAGCATTAGACAAATAGCAAATACTACACTGACATACAGGGGGAATTAGGAACGACCCAAACAATCTATTAATAGGTGGTCATATGCACAGAATAGGGGAGAACCCCAGAGCGGAACAGCGGGACAGGAGGAGGCTTATATCCCGCCCATAAGGACTCCTGGACTCCCACCAAGGTCTATCAGAATGGACACCAAGAACATCATCACAACTGCCAAAGAGAACACGGGGAACTGGAATGCTTTCGGATGCCGAGAACCCAGAGGACAGACATCCCCCCTCTTTGGACAAGGTACACGAGATGGAAGAAGCCCGAGTCCTTCCACATAGGAACTAACGACATCAAAACAACAGCCAGGAACCACGATTGGTCATCAGAAGCAGAAGATCAATAACTTGCTGCGGGACAATGGGAGAGGAACCTTCTCCAGTCCTTACCTAGTTCCAGCTCTGGGCCTCCACCCTCTATAATGACCAACAAGGTTCCTCCTAAATCCCCTCGCCCCCTACACACACACATTCACACACTCTCATATACACACACTATAGAATTAGAAAAGCAGAGAACAATTAAGAAAGATAGGTCGTTAAGGGTTCACACATGTCCTGTTAGATGGAACACAAAGAACAAGTACCCATCAGCAAGGTATGAGAGATTTCTCTGAAACACCCCCCAAGCTCATTGCGCACCTCAATTGATGAGGTGTCATTGAAATAGTTGCAGGAGGTTGTCAAGAACTTACATGTAATTTTAACATATTGTCTAATCAATACTATGTCAATTAACTCCATAACGAAATATACTGTTGCTGCTGGGGCTCTTAATTGAGCAGGATCTTGCTCTTTGGGCCATACCTTCAGACCAGGGAAAGTCACCCCAAGAAGCAGATGGACGTGTCTGGATGATGGGATGCTGGACTCTGAGTCTGGTATATGCATGCGGTGAAGGGGTATCAACTGATTTTGAACTGAGGTCCCACAACGGGGTGGAGGAATCCACCATGGGGTGAGGGGAGGGAGGGAATCCCAGCACCTATGGAACTGTACCCCATACGACAATGTAACCACCAAGTTAAAAATAAAAATTTAAAAAAAAAATCAAGCAGCTTTCATTAAGCTCTGGCGGTCAGAGGAATTCCGATATGTAAAGTGACACCCTAAGTGGATATCTCTGTTTAGTTCCCTCTATTTAGAACTAAACGGAAGTGGGACTCACTCTGAACTGTGCACTGTGAACATCTGCAGAAGGAAGGACAGAGTGTAAATTTCAGCCCAATACCCTGACTGGGTGTAGGAGTCTGAGATCCAGTCAAGGAGCCTTCTGAAAAACGTCAGAGAGTAGCCCTGACCTGAATTCCTGAAGTGCTCGAAAATCTTCCAGAAGTCTCATGTTGAGAGAGGAGTTAAACTGGGTAGTAGGCAGATAGGGTATCCTGGGTCCCCAAGTCATCATTTTCTTCTCAAATATAAAAGTTATTTTCCCCCATCATATCTTGGAATCACCAGAGCTCATCTCTCCAAAGACAAATGCATATTGACATATCAAGAACATCCTTCCCCAAGAGACAAAGGTGACATTAACATACCAATTCCCCACCAGAAGTGTCAGCTCAGTTCTACTCTGGCCATTGCCAAAGGGAGAGGACCTCAGACTGGTCTCTTAACAATAGAAAGGGACCAAGGAAGTTGGCTGGTAACACCTTTCTGGGCCTTTTGTCCCCAACCAGGTACCAAGAAAAACAAGAATCTCCTTGTTTATGGAGAAACATCATTGAAGCAAACCTTTTAAAAAATGCTTTCCCCACCATTAATATGGGTTTTTCTTTTCCACTTTTCCTCCTGCCACTATGGCAGAGGTCTAGGGTATATCTCTCTTTTTCCTCCTTCTGCCACTATGAGAATAGGTATGAGTCTTTTTATCTCAAAGAGCCTCCCATCCCTAGCATGGGAGCATCGTTTCTCAGTTCTTCTAATAAATCTTGCTTTAAAACTAAACTGTGTACGCATGAAAATTCTTCTTTCCTGGGAATCAAGATGGCAGAATAGGATAAGGACATGTTTAAATGGACAGAGAAACATTTAATGAGGATGAAGCAGAAAGGATGCATTCCAGGAAATAGGAGAGGGCAGAACAATAGCAGAGGGGTACCTGGAGACTGACAGACACAGGAAAGCAGCGGACACAACGGTGTGGTGTTGCAGTGACTGGTACTCCAGTGGCATTCAACTAACAGCAATCTGAACACCACCAGCAGCCGGAACTCCACCAGCAACCAGGTGGGAAGGGACTTTCACTGGGAGCTTGGGAGGTGAACCCAGACAAGAACTGTCTGTCCTGCTGGTCCGTTTGATTTGACCAGGAGCAGAGACATAGAGAAAATCTCTGATGGGCAGTGCAGGAACAGCGTGGATTTCATAGCCCAGTGAGCCCCCTGGAGTTGAATTGGCGCCATTTTGCTTAAGGAGGAAAAGGCAAGGGGAATGACTGAGCATACACTGAGCTGGGAGTGAACTCATTTCCAACTCAGTGAACTGCAGCAATGTAGCATTCTACAGGTTCCATCCAAGAAAGGTCTAGGTAGCCCTAAAACCTGATAGCCAGCAGATCAAGAACTCTAGCAGTGGTGGTACACCAGGCACCATTTTGTACACTGTGCCAAAAACTTTAGGACGGCAGGGACAACAATGAACTGTGCATGTGCTGAGCTCAGCAAGAACTCACTGAGCTCAGTGGATTGCATTGGTCCTGCAGGAAAATAATACTGACTGTGGCATCGCACAGGCCAAAATAGGTCCATGTGGCACCCAGACCTAGCATCCAACGGGCTCCGGCAAGATCAGTGCCACCAACAACCTAGCTATATAAGACACCAGGTGTCTCCCTAATCCTGGGACCTGCTACAACCGAAAGTGGGAGAAAGGTTGCACAGACAACAGTGCAGCCTCAGAACGGTATCACAGGAGGTAGAGATCAGTGAGCCAGGAGTTGGGGCTATGGAGTTCTTGGTGGAAATCTAACATAAGAACCCTAAGCTGGAACTCACTGAAGGGAGTGGCACAATTGGCTGCAAGCAAAGAATTATGTACCAACAGCAATAAGTAAAATCAAACTGTAGACCTGTGGGTGACACAGCTTAGACACCTACTCGAAGGAGAAGACTCTGCTAAGCAGAAGTACAATGACCAAGAGCAAAAGAAGAGACAAGGCACAATGAGTATTACTAAAGACTCCCCTTTGCCAACCTCAGAGTTAACTGAGAAAGACATTGAGAAAATGGGGGACACAGAATCCATAAGACTCATTTTGAAGCTTCTGATCAACAATGAGAAGCACATACAAGAGTTCAAAAAAATTAAGCAATATTTTACATAAGCAATAACAGCTATAAGGCAAATCAAGGCTGATATATCAAAAATTGAGAACACAGTAGAGCAAACTACAAGTACAGTAGACAGTCTCCAAAACAAGGTAGAGTGAAGCAAGCAGAAGAAAGAATTTCAGGATTGGAAGATATTTCCTGTCACCAGGGGAAACAAACAAAAAGCTGGAAGCAGAGCTGGATCAGGCCAAAAAAAGTATTCAAGAATTGAAAGAAGATGCTATTAAGAGGCCTAATATAAGAGTTATGGGAGTCCCAGAAGGTGCAAAAAGAGAAATTGGTTTTTACAAATATATTCAATGAAATATAACGGAAAATGTCCCTAATCTATAGAAAGATTTGGGAAACAAGATCCAGGAGGGGCACAGAACTCCCAACAGATCTGAGCAAAAGTGATCTTCACCATGACACATGATCATCAAGCTCTCTTCAATTGAACATAAGGAAAAGATCCTTAAATATGCACGTGAACAAAAGCAATTGACATATAAAGGAATGCCAATTAAACTCACAAGAGATCTCTCACAGGCAAGAAGAGAATGGCGTGACATATTCCAGATTCAGCCTAGGATAACATATCCAGCAAAGCTTTCTTTCGTCTTTGAAAATGAAATAAAATTCTTCCACAGTAAAGAAAAGTTAAAGAATATGCCTCTTCCAAACCTGCCTTATAAATGATACTTCAAGATCTTCTCTTGACAGAGAAGAGGAATAGCACCCACGAAAACCAAAGGCAAATGGGAAGAACATCCCAGTAAAATGACAACAGAAGACTAAACCAATGTGTGGGGAGCGGCTGACCTCACCTGTATGATAAGCAATTGCAAGATGGAGGCTGGCTGAGGGCCAGGAGGCGGGGTTGGTCCCGCCAGTAGGAAAACAGGAAGTCACGGTGATAGGCTGATGCCCTCATTGCGATTATATCATTGCTACTGGCCTATCAGGTAGCGCCCAGTGGACCCATGAGGAGAAGTGATTGGTGGAGAACTGTATATAAGCAGCCCACTTTCGGCAATAAACCATTTTCGTTTGGCCTTTTCATTCGCCCTCCTTTTCGTTAGGCTTTTCATTTGCTTGTTTGTTCGTTCATTTGTGTGTGTGTTCAGTGTGTTTGCTGGTTGCGGTGGAAGTTCCTGTTTTTCCAGGCCCTTGAGATTCCTTGGCATTTTAGTGTCTCTCCAAAGAGGCGTGACACCAATGAACAACCCATTCCTAAAACGACAGGACCAAAGTGCCACCCATACATATTGACCCTGAATGTAAATGGCTTAAGCTCAATCAAACGTCATAGATTAGTAGACTGGATTAAAACACAAAACTCATCTATTTGTTGTCTAGAAGAGACACATTTCACCAACAAAAATCAGTGGAAACTACATTGCATAGGTTTGGATGTTTTCTGTTAGTTTCATCTCTTCAAAACACTTTCTTCTGATTAAATCCTTCAGTGACTCATAGATCATAGAGTAGCATCATTTTCTTCAAGAAGGTTCTTGATTTTCATTTCTTCAGTTACACATTAGTCATTTAGTAACATGTTATTTAACTTCTTGGTATTGTTAATTTCTGTTTTCTCCCGGATGTTGATTTTGTTTTGTGGCTTTTTATTTAAGGGGATGTATAACAATGGTGTAATGGAGGCTGTCATATCTAGTAATATGTTATTTAACTTCATGGCATTGTAAATTTCCATTTTTCTTTCTAATTTTGATTTTGTATTATGACTTTTCATCTGAGGGGATGTACAGTAGCTGTGAAATGGAGACTAACATATCCAGATGTGAAGATACAATGCAGGATGCATTTCTACTTTCAGACAAAGATGGACTTACAATGAGACTGTTTACTCTATCTTGACAATAGGATTCTGGACTCTCTGCTGTTGTCCATGCTTGCAATGAGGGACATATGACTGAGTATGAAGAACTGTACCTTAGTAATGATACAGAGGAACTAGGTGTGTGGACGAATTGGGACTGGGACAAGGGAAATACCAGGAGCTCATGGAATTGTATCAGAAAATAATAATAATGATGATAAAATAATAATAAAGTTTGTTGTAAAACATAAAATAAAAAATAAAATTAAGAAAAAAGAAAGAAAGAAAGAAAATTCTTTCCTATGTGACAAGAATTCAGGTTGCTGCCACATTTGGAGCCAAAAACCCTACAACAGTGTTGGTGCTGTTTGACTCAGATTCTGCCAGCGAGATTTGAGTTCTTCTCCATCCAGCCTCCAGTCATCCATCTCGTCAGATGGTGAGCAAAGTGGACTACTTTCTATCCTATCTTTCTCAGACACTAGCTCTCCACAATTAGTAATTCTCACAGAAAAGAAATACTGGGTTCCTGTCGGCCAGTTAAATGCATGTAGTGCTGCTGTCAGTCTCAAGACGCGGACGAGGCTTGCTGAGATTCAGTGGAACAATCCCCTGGAGCTGGGACACTTTTCTGACCTTTCCTCGCTTCCATGGATCAATGCTGCAGGAAGTACAGAGAAGGCCTGGACAAATAGGGATTCTGGCCAGGGCACCCCCTGGTCTTTCTTGACAATCTCTTGGCTGACCCCAGTCCCCCAAAATGCTCTGGAGGCAAGGCATTGTGAAATGGCTCCCCTCGCTTCTGTGGATTGGTGCTGCAGGAAGGACATTAAGGGAAGGACTGGATGAGTAAGGGATTTGGCCAGGGCACTCCCTCGCATTCCCTGAAAGCCAGCTGTCTGAATACAGTCCCCCAAAAGCCCAGTGGGCAAGGCGTCATGCAACACTGCTCTGGCAGACTGGCCTTTCATGAATGACATGGGAGAAGGCTTGTTGAGTAGGGGATCTGGCCAGGGCATTCCCTGACATTCCCTGAAAGCCCATTGACTTGATCCTAGGCCTCTAGCAAGCAGAGGACTGGGAAGCGCTTGTTACTGGGAAAGACACCTGGATGCTCAGTACCTTTCCATTGGAATCGCCATGGAAGTGGGGATTCTACCTTTCTCTTCTCTCTCCTCAACTCCAGGAATGTTGGTCTTGTCCGAACTCAGTTTCCTTTCACAGACTAAGCCCGTTGCGTGAGACTGGGAGAAGTCTTAGGGCGCCTCAGAAATCCTGGTCAGGTCGGGGGCGCCAGTGCCAGAAGGAACCCCGCTGGGGTCTCGGCCACAGTCCCCGCCACAAGGCAGGGACAGAGACCCCAGCCTTCTCCTGGCCCAGGAGCAACTAAAGCCTCCCTCGTGGGTAAGTTCCCGCGGGAGATGGCTGGGAGCTGGGGGTAAATTCCTAGCTCTCCCCTGCCCCCGACAGCCAAAAGCTGGCGGCAGGACAGGTGGGGGGGGGTGTCCAGTCTCAGGACAAGGGGCAGGCTTAACCCCCCATCAAGGTGGCACTTGTCGGGGGCGCCCCTGCCGGATGGAACCCCTCTGGGGGTCTCAGCCACAGTCCCTGCCGCAAGGCGAGGACAGAGATCCCGGCTTTGGGCGGCCAGTGCACCAAGTGGTGCCAGGCTCTGCCTTCTGGCTGCCCAGCGGCGAGTTCTGGGATTTTGATGATATGAAATAGCTGCTTAGGGACACCCATAAGTAAGACCAGCATTAGCGTAGGTGAGACACTAATTTCTGGTGATTCCCTGGACCCGGGACCTGAAACCTTAATGCCAGTGTGAAACTGAGACCTAAATGTTCGGAGTAAGCAAACCTTAGTCCACAAACATGATTGGAACACAGGGTGCAGCTCAGGACATGCCCAGCTTGGTTTTGGCTCCACTGGTCCACATTAAGCACAGAGTTGAGCCACGGTGTCTAAGGCAGGGGTCGTGACAGGTGGATGGGGCTGCGGTCGGGTCTGGACACAGTCGTTGTCTCCCTTGGCACAAGTGTGGACTGGAAAAAGACTCATCGGGCCGGGCCAGACCGCAACACCTTCTGGCACTTTGGAGTACCAGGGTAGATGTGGGACAGACTAGGCTAGGTCCCAACCCCAACTGAGCCATATACGAGCTATATGGGGGTGTGGATGACCATGGCTGGGCTGAAACACCCTACAGCAAGAACCAGAATGGGATGATGGCGAGTTATGAAAGGCCACTGTTCCTGCTAGGACAGGAGACGTACTGGCACATGGACCCACTATTATGCACGAAACCTGGCACATGGAGGGATTCTGATGGAGGAGCCCAGGCAACTCCTCTGGCAGGACACAGACCCCGCAGGTCAGCACAAGAAACATGGAAGGTAACAGCCAAGAGGTCATGGAAAGTGTCCCACTGGCATGCATTTGGCATGGGTCGGGGGCAGACCAGGCTGAATCTGTTCATGTCATCCACTGGTAAATCCGAACACCAGAACAGAGTGTGGGTCGAACCAGATCTGGTTGTGACAAAAGCAACACACAATTTGGAACGCCAAGGTGAGGTAGCCTGAGCTGGATACAGCCGCAGCACCCAACCAGCACACGTGAGAACCAGGAAGGGAGGAGGCAGAGCTGACAGGGGAATAAGGGGTGGTTCCCTAGCTGAACAGCAACTTACACTGAGGAGCGTGAGCTGGGTAGGAGGTAGACCAGACCAGGCAGGGACACAGCACCTGCGCACCTCACGTGGACCAGATTGGGTGAAAGCCAGGCTGGGCTGACTATTCCCACTGGTGCAAGCTACAATCAGAGTAGGAGAGGGATGTTGGGGCTTGGTCGTAGCATCAGCTGATGGAAGCTGGTACAAAGGGTTAGACATGTCGAGTTGAACCACAGGGCCAACTGAAGAGGGCAAAACTGGAATGGGAGTGACTTGGGAGGGAAATAGTGGGCTCCTCCCTCTTGGGTCATCACCTTCCACGGGAGGGCATGGGAACTAGGACAGGGGCTGGGGTGGCTAGACAGACACCCAACAACATCTGTTGGGGCCGGTTGGATGAGATGGTTGGATGGAAGTAGGTTGCAACACCCGTTGGCAAGAATATGAACAGAAGGGTATTTGGGACAGACTGGACTAGTATGCCATACATATTGGAAAGCCAGGGTATGTGCGAGGGCCTGGTTGGGGTTACTGTGGGCCGCCCTGACTGGGCTGCAGCTCCTACTGGTATGTGCGAGGGCCAAATGTGTCCAGGGTGGAACCAGGCTGGACTACAGGAGGACACGGGTGGAGACAGAACCGACCCAGCAACTGCAACCACCAGCTGATCGGGGCAATGGACTGTGCCGGGCCCTATGCTTGCTGGAACACGCAGGAATCTGGACTGGGAATACCTCAAAATTTCTTTGAGGATCTCCCCAGTTGAGACACTGGACTCAGAGTCCTAACCAAGAAAAGACAGAACAAGTCAAGCAACAACCTCAGCTATCTGTTGGCAGCAAAAAAACTGGGCAAATGGAGACTCTAGAAGGGACTGTGTCAATCAATGGACTCTTCAACGACCACATCGTGCTTGGAGTGGTGAGACTGGCAGCGACCCATGAATGGTGAACTATTGGAATCACTCGATCGAGTATCTCAGAGCATGCCCCACATCCGGGACTTAGGGTGGGTGGGAAACTGGGTGGGGCTTCTTCCTTTATATCCCCCTTTAGGCCTTGAACCTTTTTTTACCCCAATTAAATATGTAAAGATTGTCAAAATAAAAAAAAAATCCTGGTCAGGGTCACTCCCTAATGTTTTCTGAAACGCCTCTGGACTGCACCCCAGACTAACAGCCCATCAGGGTGTCGGGCTGAAGGGCTAATAACTGCACTCTTTTCTTCCCTCCATGAAGATCCAGTTGTCAGTAAAAATGGGTGCAACCCACAGCGAAGTCATGAGCCCTGCACTGCATGCCTCAATTTTCAAACAGCCCCAGGTACTGACAAATCCTCCGCTACCTTTTCTTTGTTAGGATCTTCTAAAAGCTCTTTCTCACCAACTAAGTCTCCTCAGTCTTTATGGATTCATGTTTCGGTTTTCTTTATCTGGTCAATATGTGCTAAATATCAATTGGTCTGTGATGGGGAAAGGAAAAAGGCAGTCCCTTCTACAGATGAGATCTAAGTAATGGAGATAGACTTAATGAGGACGGTGCTTTAATACCTTCACAATGAAGGCGGCAGGAATAGTTCCTCCAGTACAGTTCTTAACAAGTGTATTCGCTAATGTAAGTGGAAAGTCAACACATGTACTTCTCCAGCTCTAGTTGAGAGCATCATCATTATACAGGCTGATTGAATCTGGCCAAAGTTTGAGGTCAGGCTTGTCAATTCGAGGTTAGAACAGATTTCAACGGGAGAGCATATTTTGTCCAGCAGAAATCCCAGACACAACATGGTGCAGGGGATTTTTTGTTGTTGTTGTTATTAACATTGTATTATGTGATACAGTTTTATAGGCACTGGGGATTCCCCCCACCCCTCCCATACCCCTCCCCCCATGGTGGATTCCTCCACCTTGTTGCATAACCACAGTTCAAGTTCAGTTGAGATTCGTTCCTTGCAAACACATATCTAGCATAAAGTCCAGCGTCTTATTGTCCAGATAAGTTCAGTGGCCTCTTGGGGACACCTTCTCTGGTCTGAAGGTAGAGCTAACAGAGTAAACTTCCGAGGGTTTTAAGATGGCCGACGTAGGAGGAAGGCTGTGAGGGAGCGTCCAGTGAGAGAGGGATAGAACGCTACAGAAGCAGCAAAGAGGAACAGCAGGGAACCGCAGGGAGAGGTCCGTGAAGCTCCCGGGACAGTGTGGAGCCAAAAAGATCCACACAACTCGGAAGAACAACGAGAACGAAGCAGGGCAAAGGTAGAGAAGCCGACATCCCACTCCAGACCTGCTGAGTCACTTTTGAGAACGGCCCGACGGGAGACGCAGTCAACTCAGAGACAAGGAAATCGGGAGGGATCCACGCTGGCAAAGGTCTTCAACAGCAGCAGAGGCAGACTGCAGCAGCCGGAGGTTCGGTGAGCCAAGGAAGGGTTAACAGCCTCCGCATTCCTCCCCCGCTACAGAGGTTCCAGCCTCTGAGAATACAGGGCAAGCACCTTGAAACTGTCAGGTCTGTGCCTTGGGAGCGGCTGCGCACAGTGGTATTGGTGGCTGAGAAGGCCCCGGGAAGACGCCTCAGATATTCCTGCGCTGAGGGGGCCAGTGCATCTCGGTGCGCAGAGGCTGCTGGCGAGGGTCTGGAATCCCCCACACCCTGATACCCTGTGGGTGGGCGACAGCACCAGGAGGACTCTGACCGCCGTGCTGGGCGGGCTGGGCAGTCCCGCCTGCAGCAACCGCCTCCGCAGTGCAGGAGTCAGGAGGGCTCTGACCTGGGAAGTGTAGCGCTGTGTGTCCCTGACACGCAGGTGCCACTCCCACAGTGTGACTTGCCCACTCCTCGCCTCCCACCCCGCAGTTCTGAGCGTGGGCGACCCACCAGGAGAGCTCTGAAAACTCCTGCGCCACACTGACACTGTGCGAACCCGCCGTGAAGTCTTTTTAACAGGGCGCCTGGGTCACTCCTCCGCTAAGGGCCTGTGTGGGGGAGCCACACGAGGGCGGGGGCTCTGAACACCCACATACCACGAGTGGTGGAATCACTGCACAAGAGCCACGCCCAGAAAGTGCCTCACCCACAGTCCCGTGTGTGGGAGACGCACCAGGTGGGCTCTGAAAAACCCTGCAGTCCCTGACACGGAGAACGCAGGGAGAAAGCACATAAAACCTTCTGCGCCCTGTGGATTCCCGTGCAGGGGGCACACCCAGAGAGTGCCTCCATCCCTCCACGCCCTGGGGTGTCACACTTGTAGAAGAGGTGCCCAGAGTGTGCCTGGAATCCACTGGGCCCCCAAGGTGGTGCTCTACAGCCCCGGGCCCTGAGAACGCACCAACGGTGCCTTGAAAATTACCACGCCTTGCAACACCATGCCTGCAGGCTCCAATCTCTACAGGAAAGTGCCTGACGGCCCCTCAACACACGGGTCCATTGGCCCCACCAGAATACACCAACACAATGGGAAAAACCACCAGAAAGAGTTGTGCTCCAGATGAAAGAGCCAGCACCCCACCGAACAAGGGCCAAAAGCCATTATCAATATCGGCCATGCGAGATGAAGACATGGAAGAGTTACCAGAAAAGGAATTTAAGAAAATAATGCTAAAATTTATCAGAGACATGGACACGAAGCTGGAAGACATCCAGAACCGCATAATCACCGAAATACAACAAATCAAAACCAAACTGGATGCCCAAGATCATAAAATTCAAAGCCTGATCAACAGAATAAATGCGGCAGAGGAAAGGATCTCTGAAACAGAAGACACACAAAATGAAGGTGCCCAGCGAATTAAACAGCTGGAGACAAGCCTCAGCAAAACTAATAAAATGATGCAAGAGATGAAGGATTACCTTAGAAAATTGAATATTCGGATCATCGGCCTACCCGAGGGAGTAGAAAGAGAATCAGGAATGCAAGCAGTGCATGACGAAATTATACAGGAAAACTTCCAAAACACTTGGAACACGAATCCACCCTGCATACAGGATGGACAGAGAACTCCCAACAGACATGATCCAAAGAGATCTACACCCAGACACACGGTGCTCAAGTTCTACTCCAATGAAGACAAAGAAGGAATCCTGAGACAAGTACGAAGTAGAGAAAAGATCACATACAGGGGAAAACCCATCAGAATCACTGCTGACCTCTCTGAAGAGACCCTACAAGCAAGGAGAGAATGGACAAAGATCTTCCAAGTCCTGAAACAAAACAACTGTCAACCAAGAATAATCTACCCAGCAAAGATCTCATTTGTATATGAGAACGAAATCAGATACTTCCATAGCAAAGAAAAACTAGAAGAATATGTCTACACAAAACCAGCTCTGCAAAGTCTCCTTAGAAATGCGCTAGTCCCGGAAAAAAAGGAGGCAAATCACAAACAAAGTTGGCAAATAAGAAGGTCTCCAAACTAAAGCCCGCACAAACAAGACAATTACATAGACAACAACACACACACAACACAATCGCATGGCAGGGCAAAATTGCAACCTCTCAATTTTAACTCTCAACACAAATGGTCTGAATTCACCAATCAAAAGACAGAGATTAATAGAATGGATCACCAAACAAGACCCAACCATCAGTTGCATACAAGAAACGCATCTAACCAGAAAGGATGCAAAGAAACTGAAAGTGAAGGGATGGAAAAAGATATTTCACACCAATAGACGAGAAAAAAAAGCTGGGGTAGCTATCCTAATTTCAGACGAGATAGATTTCATTCTAACTAACATCAAAAGAGACAGGGAAGTCCATTTTATATTGGTGAAAGGAATGATCCATCAAGAAGCAATCACCATCATTAATGTTTATGCACCGAATCTTAATGCACCTAGTTACGTAAAGCAATTACTTACAGACTTAAGGGAAGACATAGATACCCGCACAATTCTTGTAGGCGATCTCAACACGCCTCTAACATCAATGGACCGGTCTATGAAACAAAAACTCAAAAAGAAACAACAGAGCTCACACAAGCAATAGAACAACTGGACTTAGTAGACATATAGAGAACTTTTTATCCTAAGGCCACAGACTATACATTCTTCTCAGCGGTGCATGGCACCTTCTCCAGAATCGACCACATGATAGGACACAAAGCGAATCTAAATAACTTCCAAAACATTAGTATCATACCATGTACCCTCTCAGACCACCATGGGATGAAACTGGAAATCAACAACTCAAAACTCCCCAGGAAGTATAGGCACTCTTGGAAATTGAACAATATGCTATTAAACGAACAATGGGTCAGGGAAGAAATTAAAGATGAGATCAAAAAATTTATGGAAACCAATGAAAACTCTGATACAACATTCCAAAACTTGTGGGACACCGCCAAAGCAGTGCTATGAGGTAGATTCATCGCAATCGGAGCCCATGTCAAGGCTGAAGAAAGACGCCAAATACAGGAACTAACCACACACCTCCAGGAGCTGGAAAAACAGCAACAGAAGAGTCCCATGCACAATAGGAAACAAGAAATCATCAAAACAAGGGAGGAGATAAACCAAATAGAAATCAAAAAAACTATACATAAAATCAACAAATCAAAAAGTTGGTTTTTTGAGAAAATAAACAAAATAGACACTCCACTGGCTCGATTGACCAAAAAAAAACAAGAGAAAGTGAGAATCAATAGCATTAAAGATGAAAAAGGCAACATAACAACAGACACTGCAATCATTAAGAAAATAATTAGAAATTACTACAAAGAACTGTACTCCCACAAATTTGAGGACCACCAAGAAATAGAAAAGTTCTTGGACTCCCACCACTTACCAAAACTGAATCCGGAGGCAACTGAAGAATTAAATAAACCCATAACCAAGGTAGAGATTGAAACAGTCATCAAGGATCTCCCAACGAAAAAAAGCCCAGGCCCAGACGGCTTCACTACAGAATTCTACAAAACATTCCGAACAGAACTAACCCCAATCCTCTACAAGCTCTTCAAAACAATAGAAAAGGAAGCAACCCTTCCAAACTCATTCTATGAAGCCAACATCACCTTAATCCCAAAACCGGACAGAGAACCGTCAGAGAAGGAAAACTACAGACCTATCTCCTTGATGAACATTGATGCTAAAATTCTCAACAAAATCCTAGCCAATAGAATTCAAAAAATCATCAGACAGATCATTCATCCGGATCAAGTAGGATTCATCCCTGGAATGCAGGGATGGTTCAACATTCGGAAATCCATAAATGTTATAAACCATATCCAAAAACTGCAAAACAAGAACCACATAATAGTTTCAATAGATGCAGAAAAAGCTTTCGACAAAATCCAACACCTCTTCATGCTAAAAACTCTAGCCAAAGTAGGCATAGATGGGAAAATCCACAACATAATCAAAGCAATTTATGAAAAACACAACGCCAGCATCATACTGAATGGAGAAAAGCTAGAACCCTTCCCACTGAGATCTGGAACAAGACAAGGGTGCCCGCTATCACCACTGCCATTCAACATAGTTCTAGAGGTACTTGCAGAGGCCATAAGACAAGAAAAAGAAATCAAAGGCATACGTATAGGAAACGAAGAAGTCAAGCTTTCTCTATATGCAGATGACATAATCCTATACATAGAAAAACCAGGAGACTCAATACAGAAACTGCTAGAACTTATACGAGAGTTTGGCAGAGTGGCGGGGTACAAAATTAATGAACGAAAATCAACAGCCATAGTGTACACAAATAACACCAAGATGGAAGAAGATCTAACCAACAGGATACCATTCAAAATAGCAGAGAGAAGTATGAAGTATTTGGGAATAAATCTAACCAAAAGCGTAGGAGACCTATTCGAAGAAAACTACAAATTATTTAAAAAGGAAATTGAACAAGACCTCAAAAGATGGAATAACATCCCGTGCTCCTGGATAGGCAAAATCAATATCATTAAAATGTCTATACTACCACAAGCAATATACATTTTCAACGCAATTCCAAATTGCCCAAAACATTCTTCACGGAACTGGATACAATGATTCAAAAGTTCATCTGGAAACACAAAAAACCACGAATAGCTAGAACCATCCTGAAAAATAAGAAGTTAGCAGGGGGAATCACAATCCTGGACCTTTGGACATACTATAGAGCAGTGGTTATCAAAACAGCCTGGTACTGGCACAAAGACAGAAAAGAAGATCAATGGAATAGAATAGAAGCACCAAAAGGGAACCCACACAGATACAGCCAAATAATCTTTGACAAAAAGACCAATGACAGTCCAAGCAAGTGGGAAGGCCTCTTTAGTAAATGTTGTTGGGACAACTGGCTGATAGGCTGTAGAAACAAAAAGATAGACCCACATCTATCACCATACACTAAGATCCAATCTACATGGATAAAAGACCTAAACCTACATCCAGAAACCTTCAAACTCTTGGAAGAAAATGTAGGAAATACCCTGCAATACCTAGGAGTAGGTCCCGACTTTCTAAGAAGGACACCAAAAGCAATAGCAGTTGAGAACAGAATAAACAAATGGGACCTCATCAAACTAAGAAGCTTCTGTACAGCAAGGGAAACAATCAGCAAAGTAAAAAAGCAACCCACAGAGTGGGAGAAGATCTTTGCACACTATATAGGTGATAGGGGACTAATTTCCAGAATATACAAAGAACTTCAAAACAACCAAACCACCAAAACAAACAAGCCACTCAAGAAATGGGCACGGGAAATGGGCAAACATTTCACAAAGGAACAAGCCCAAATGGCAAACAAACATATGAAAAATGTTCCAGTTCCCTGGCAATAATGGAAATCCAAATTAAAACATCGATGAGGTACCACCTAACACCAGTAAGATTGGCCCACATAATAAAGAACACCAACGACGCTTGCTGGCGAGGATGCGGGGAAAAGGGAACCCTACTCCATTGCTGGTGGAACTGCAAGTTGGTACAGCCTTTATGGAAATCAGTCTGGAGAACACTCAAACAACTCAAAATCTGCATACCATATGACCCAGCAATAGCACTCCTAGGAATATATCCAAAACACCTGTTTCACGACAAACCAACATGCATCCCTATGTTCATTGCAGCACAATCTGTAATTGCAAAAGCATGGAAGCAACCGAAATGCCCATCAGCAGAAGACTGGATAAGAAAGCTTTGGTTCATCTACTCCATGGAATACTACTCAGCTATTAAAAAAAACAAAATGCAGTTCTTTGTGGCTAAATGGGCACAACTGGAAACTATAATGCTAAGGGAAATGAGCGAATCCCAAAAGGTTAGATACCACATGTTTGCCTTGATTTAACCTGTAATTTTTGTTTGGTTGTTTGTTATTTTTTGAACCTGTCATTGATACTGTCTCAACCCAGATGTTTCGAAGAATGGAACTTGCATTATTTTTAACATATTGTTTACTCAATACTATGTCAATTAATTCCATAATGTTGTATATTGATACTGAGGTTTTGTTGGGGCTTTTAACTGACCGGATCTTTACTCTGTTAGCCCTACCTTCAGACCAGAGAAGGTCTCCCCAAGAGGCCACTGAACTTATCTGGACAATAAGATGCTGGACTTTATGCTAGGCATGTGTTTGCAAGGAATGAATCTCAACTGAACTTGAACTATGGTTATGCAACAGGTGGAGGAATCCACCATGGGGGGAGGGGTATGGGAGGGGTGGGGGGAATCCCCAGCGCCTATAAAACTGCACCACATAATACAATGTAAACAACAATAAAAATAAAAAAAAAACAGAGTGTCTTTCCCACTCCTCTCCCTGCAATTCTGTGTCTCCTGGTTTGTTCCTCTGCTGGATCGGTCCTTCTCTCTTTGTTCTCCACCTTATACCAGCTTCCTTGAGGTTGGCCATCTTTTTGCACTCTTGCAGGGAATGTTTTTAGCACATGCTGCTTCTGACTTGTATGTTCTCTGGAATATCAGAGAATATTGGACCAGAGAGAGGCCTAGGTCTAGCATGGCGCAGGAAACGGGAGCAGACTGTTTACTTCTGGCACATAATGTTCTAACTGAGACATCCCAAAAGGCACAGAAGGTTGAGCGACGAGGTGAGTCAAGTGTGCTGACTTCACTCCCACCTTTCTCCTTCTTCTGTGGTCTTCAGCAGCACACACCTGGACACCACGGGGGAGCTATAGGAGTCCTAAGAGACATCTTAGACTTGGGAGAGATAGAAACTGAGGGACATTTTTGGTTTTTATCCTCATCTCAGTACTCCCAGCAAATGCTATTCTGATGAGTATGTGCTGGTGCAAAACCAGGATTTACTTGTACTGACAGGAGTCCCAAGCTAGCATGTCACAGGAATGAAGGGCTGAATGGAGATACCCTTTGGGGTGCCTCCACAAACACAGGGATTCTTCTGAGACACCACAGCCTGGCTGCCAGCTTTGAGTTTTAGAGTGGAGAGGGTTAGCCTAGTTGGGCTCCCTTCGCATAACGATGCTGCTGTGCTGTTCCAGCTCATCTTCCATGTGGAACACACAACTGAGTTTTGCCTTGCCCCTTCCCAGTTCTGTCTTAGCCAAAGTCACCCTACTGTACCCTTAATTGTTAGAGATACCTAGCAAGAGGTGGAGGTTCATTTTGTCTTTCCCTGGTCACTGATTTCAGAAACAAATGGGAATTTTGCCAGACCCCAAACTCTCCACCTCCACTGGGGAGAACTTAAAATCCATTAACCCTTTCTAGCCTGTGAGATATTTTTCCCTTTTGCTGCAGTTTCCTCTGTCCCTGACTAGGAGTATTTCATTCTATGTGCTTTTTGTTTTGTGGTGTATCTCACTGTTATTAATGATGTGTTCATGTGCTAAATCAAGGTTTTTCTGTGTTATTTCAACTGGCTTCAGTGATGAGCTCTGGCTCCTTCATCTGAATCAATTCTTTTTCTGCTGCCTTTTCCCATGGCTCTGTGCTTTGCTGTCATTTTCAGATTTTAGTCTCTGATGTGCTGTTGGGGGTTTCTGGGACAACTGTGAATACTGACCTGGGGGTTGTGAGGTCCATCAGATGGCCTGGCAACCAGGATGTTTGCCAGCTGGTGCCACCTTGTGGGCATCCAGTGCTTCCACTCTCCTCAGCACTCACATTTCACAGTCTCAGGCAGGTATGGGTTGGGGGCTAAAGAGTTAATACCATTTGTTAAGCTGAGCAGTAACAGGAACCCTACTTATGGCTACAGCAGAAGCACAGGCTGAACTGTTGACCCTGCAAAACAGGATCCGGAGGAGGAAAATGCAGGATGTCATTGCTGGCTTGGAGCAGTTCACCTTCGCCTTTCAGAAGGATGTGGAGCTGCAGGGGGCATGGGGCTCCTGCCCTTCCAGGGCATGGACACTGAGTGAGGAGGCCCTGTTGCACCCCTCTCTGCTTGGGCTCTTTCTTCCATTTCTCCTGGACTCATTTTCCAGACTGAGAAGAATTAGGCTCCGCTGTATGCAATTTCTTTGCTAAAGAAATTTATGGAAAAGATACATAAGGCGAGGTGAAGGAGTAACAGAGAGAGACTTCCACCATCACTGGTCTCCTGTCGGTTCTTCATCCCCAGACCCTCTCCCTGTCCACGTTACTGGCTCAGCTGGATGCAGCAGGTATGTGCTGGGGGAAGCTCTGCAACTTCTAAGCACAGGGTTGCTTCCCAGGGGCTGCATGTTCCAGTTCTGTGTGCAAGCTCCTTGCCGCTGGGCACCTTCATGGCCTCCACCGCTGTGCAGTCATCCAGAGTGAGAGTGGCCTACCTGTTGCTGCACAGTGTGCAATCAGCAGATAGACTCTCCACACTCTGGCGGTATCACATCTTCCCTCACCCCCAACAGGCAAGCGACAGCAGGGATTTGCATGCCTTTGCTTTACTCCAAAATATGAACCTCTGCTGCTGGGTTCCCCTGCAGTCGGTCCCCTGCCTGGTGGCTGTTTGATGCTGTTGCTACTCCTGTGCACCCTCGGAACCTGCCCTCACATTGCTGGGTCACCAAGAGACACCTTCTTCTCCATTTTGGGTGATTCTGGTGTCCCTGTGGGTGGCCCAGGTCTGAGAGCCCTTGGATGAGGGTGGGCTCAGATCTCACTGTGCGTGTCTCTGACCTGTACGCTTCACTCCTGCATTCCCTTTCCCCAACGGCATTCCTTCCTTTAGTAGGAGCTGCTCAGGTCTGTGCATGTGGTTTCCTCCTCAGGCTGGTTTTCTCTCACCAATGTCCTGGTTTAAGAGCCCTTCTACCTCCCTCTGTTTCTTACGGGTAGGCTAAGACTCCCATTGGTGTTTTCCCTGTTGTCAGGAGCTGTGTACTATAGCCACACTGAAGTTATGTTAGGAGCCGTGTGCTATAGCCACACTGAAGCCATTTTGAATATAGAACTATGGGCCAGTGGAAAACCCCCGGCTGGCTAGATGCTTGGGAAAGAAGTTATGAAACTAATCACACGCTTAGCTTCAATTGTTTCTAGCAACTGTTTCAGAATGTGATTTATGCTGTACCTGCCGACATCCTGTTACTGGTTACCTACACTATTGTTCGTTACTATTGTTGATATGGTGGCTGCTCAAGAACAATCGGTCTTGAGACCATGGCTTGCATCCCAGTTTCTCCTTTCCTCCCTGAACCTTAGTTACTGAAGAATATTAAAACCCTCAATTAAAACCAATAAACTGACAGCTTGATCAGATATCCTGTCTTGCTGTCCATTCTTCGTGTCCCTTCATTCTCTCCTAGGTTGGTTGTGACCCCCCGTTGACTGTCCTGTTGGATGGAACACCCTGTATGGATTTGTGACTCACTAGGTATTGTCCAAGTCCCTATTTGCCCTGGATACTGTCTGCTTCCACCTACTCAGCTGCAGATTGCCATCTTGAGAGTTTTTGCAGTTCTCTTGCCTGTGTGGCACCTACCTTGGTTCCTCCAACTCCAGGGAGCCTCAGACACCTTTCCCTGCAATTCTGCTTTTCCTGATCTCTGCTCCCAAAATTCTGTCCCTATCTCTCCACACATTCAGCAACACCAACCTTTCACGGTCTGCCGTCTTCCTCCCTCCCCACATCCACTTCTTGCCTAGGTTTGCTGGGCCTGCAGATATGTATTTACATCTGCTAGATGATCACAAGCATAGAAGCTTACATTTGACCTAAGAGCAAATGTGCAATGACAGGGCAATACATTTTCTATTGCTTCCTGTGTATCTAGCACAGAAATCTTTCAGGGTTTGCCTTTGACAGAGAAACAAAATAATGCAATGACTGTACTTGTCTACTATTTCAATTTTCACAATTAACTTCACCTAGATATAACTGTGAGATAATTACACTGAGGGGCCATGTGGTGCACTCTGGCAGGAGAGGGTACCAGATGGGACTGTGCTGCCTTGGCCCCAGTTTGTTCCAAGTTACACAGCATTGAGGGAGACTTCAGATTGACCAAGGAAGGAAACTTAAGGATATACTGGAGTGGGGGTCAGTAAGGGCATGCTTGACAGGTGTCCAATGACATCTGGATACTTCCATGGACCAGACCACTACACTTGCAGCTAATTGAGAGGGGAAAAAAGATGAGGTGATTCAGAAATGGGAAATCAGAGTACACGTCTGCAAGACAAATGCCCATGTGGACTGGGCTAGGTAGCATTGCCTGCTAGTACATAAAAAAACAAAACAAAAAAACCCTGAAGCTTGTGGGGAGGGACGGGGGTGGTAGGAATAGGCCTGGCAGAGATAAGCTGCAACACTAGCTGGTGAGTGTTGGAATTGGGGGTTGATCATGTCAAGCTTGGCACCAGCATGTGAGAGAATTAGGGCTTGGGTTCTCTAGGGGATTTGTGTGCTCTCCTTTCTGGGCTATAGCACCCACTGATGTACACAAGATCTGGGGTTGTTGGCAGGACAGGTCAAGCAAAACTACTGAACCCTCCCATACTCATGAGAGCCAGAGCTGAAAGCAGGCTGGGCTTGGCCAGGCTGCAGCATGAGCAAGCACATGCAGACGTCAGGAAGGTCTGCACCACCATGCCAGGCTGGACCATAGCATTTGAGATCTGGGGCTCGGAGAGGATCTGGTAGGGGAATTTTAGGTACTCTCCTGCTAAGCTGTAACTCCTGCTGGTGAGCATAAGAGTTGGGACTGGGGAGGGTCAGGCCAGGCAAGCTTTCAACACCCACTGGCATTGCAAGGAACAGGACAGGGTATTGGCTGAGCCACCTAGGACACAGCATTTACCTGTTTACATGAGAGCCAGAACTGGGAGTGGGATGGGTTGGGCTAAGCTGCAATATCTGATGGCAGGTACCAAGACTAGGGGTGGGCCACACCAGACTGGACCCACCAGCATGTGCAAGATCCAGGCCTGAGACAAGAGAACTTTGGTGATGCTCCTGTTAGGCTGTAGCTCCCACTTGTGAACACAAAAGCCAGAGCTTGGAGCAACTGAGGAAACACCCATTATCATGCATGTGGATCATGTCTGTGAGCAATCCAGGCTGGACTAGGTTGTAGTTGCTGGAAAGAACCAGGACTGAGGACAAGCCATATCAAGCTGGGTTGTTAACGCCTGCTGGCACACACAAAATCTGGGGCTGAAAGTGGACCTTGTAGGGGCAACTTTGGAGATACCTCTGTTAGCCGCTGCTCCCACTGGGGAGAGTGAGAGCTGGACCTGGGAGTAAGCCAGGCTAGACAAAGCTGAAGCACTTATTGTCATGCTTGTGGGTTGGGTCCAGGTGTGGTCAGGATTTAGCTAGGCTGCAGCACTTAATGGAATACATGAGAGCCAAAATGAGGGGTGGGAAGGCCTACTAGTCTGCAGCACCCACCAGTTCACCTGAGAGCTAGGACTGGGGATAGAAAATTCTGCCAGCAAGAACTGGGACGTGTATGGGTGGGCTGGGCTACTCTACAACACCACTGAGTGCCAGAGAAAGTGCCAGAGTAAGTCAGGCTGTGCTGCAGCACCCATCAGCATGTGCAAAATTCAGGGCTGGTGGTACATCTAGTAGAGGGTTTTCTGTTGGTAACCATGAGCTGGATATAGAGTTGGGCCAGACTGAGAAAGGCTGCATCACCCATCAGCATGTGTATGGGCTGGGTCTGGGAGTGCTGGACTAGGTTCACATGAGCTCCAAGACTGGGGGTGGGCCAAGCTAGGCAAGCCTACAGCATCTGTCAGTGTGCATTTGGCCTGTATCTGAGGACAAACTGGGTTAGGATACAGATACCTACTGATTCAAATGAGAGCCAGGGCTGGGGTGGAGGCGGGGGTTGGCCTTGGCTGTGCTGCAGCACCTGCTGGTGCACAAAAAGACAGGGGATAGGGGCACACCTGGTGGTGGATACTGGGGGTCGCCCCAACTAGGCCTCATAACCTGCTGGTATGTGTGAGGTCTGGGCCTGTCACAGGCTGGGCTGGGCTGGGCTGGGATGAGCCACAATACCCACTGGTACATGTGAGAGATGGGGCTGAGGACATAACTGACCATGCAGCTGCATCCACTGGTATGTGAACTGGTTGGCACAGGGGATGGACTTAATTTCACTCTGCACTAGCTCGCCCACACAAGAATCAAGTCTAAGGACACCCAGCTGAGGTTTCATGTGGAACTCCGCAATTGGACTGCTGGATTCAAGCCATGGCCTCAGGGAAAGTCACGAGATATGCGGTGTGAACTTTAAGTACATGTACCAGGACGGGGCCTCCTATCGCAAATAGCCTGTATAATAGAGAACATAACCAGACGCACATGAAAGACATGGCAGTCAGCTCATCTAAGCCAACAGAGGACATTGGGCACCTCATGAAAAGATGGAAAGCAGAACAGATTAAACAACTCTCCTGGCTAGGTTTGGCAGCAAACATCTAGGTCTGTGGATACACTGAAATAGGCCTGGTCAGCCAATAGGTTTTAGAATGATTTCTCAATGCTGGTGCAATGAAGCTGGCAATGTCTCAGACCTATCAAGACCAGTCAAGTAGTACCCTCAGAACATTCTTCCCTACATCAGGATCTCTAAGGTGACATCAAATGGCTGTCTCCATCCCAGGAACTGATGTGGTTTGACAGCGAGGAGCAGCTCCTTTCCCTTGTGGACATAGCAAGAAAAAAAAGAACTGCAGCATTTGTTTTCCCCACCTTTCTCCAAACCTCAGCCTTCCCCACCCTGGTTAGAGGCTCACATGGGCTTGCATCCTTCACAACTATGTAATCAATATTTAAAATAAAATAAGAATATTATAAAATAATTATATTGGTTTATTTATTATATATATTGATATATATATAGGTACATATAAATAAGATAACCATCTCTAAGTGAACTTTTCATGTAATTTGAGATCTTGGGGAGTGAACCAGCAAATCAAAAATCTTTCTGTCTCTCCTCTCTGTAAATATGATTTTACAGTAAAAATAAATAAATCTTTAACAAAAATTTAATAACAGGGTCCAGTGCAGTAGCCTAGAGGCTAAAGTCCTCACCTTGCATACTCCAGGATCCCATATGGGCGCTGGTTCTAATCCCAGTGGCCCCACTTCCCATCCAGCTCCCTGCTTGTGACCTGGGAAAGCAATAAAGGATGCCCCAGATACTTGGGACCCTGCACCTGCGTGGGAGACCTGGAAGAGGCTCCTGGCTCCTGGCTTCAGATTGGCTCAGCTCTGGTCATTGCAGCCACTTGGGGAGTGAATCTTTGGATGGAAGATTTTCCTCTCTTTCTCTCCCCCCTGTATATCTGACTTCCCAATAAAAATAAATAAATAAACGAATCTTTAAAATAAGTAAATAAACCTGAGGATTGTGACAAGAGGAATGGACTCTGAATTTATGGAATATGGTTCATAATTTGGCAAATAGATGCAGAGGACGATTTCACACATAATAGTTGGGGCAGAAATGAGAAATGGAGAACATAAGGCAAGGAATGGGAGGCAATGTAAGAAAAACGTATAAGGAGAAGTAAAGATGTGTTTTTCATAGAGAAATGCTGAAAAATGCTATTTATTTGTATTGAAAAGACAAACGTAACAACAGCTGGAGCTGAGCCGATCTAAAGCCAATCCAGAGCCAGAGCTTCTTCTGGGTCTCCCACATGGATGCAGGGTCCCAAGGCTTTGGGCTGTCCTTGACTGTTTTCCCAGGCCACAAGCAGGGAGCTGGGTGGGAAGTAGAGCAGCCAGGACACAAACCAATGCTCATATTGAATCCTGGCATATGCAACGAGAGGACTTTAGCCATCAGGCTACCGTGCCAGGCCCAAATACATAAATCTTAAAGAAAAAATTTGTATTTCACATCTTCGTCAGTATTTGTAATTTTTAAGAAATCTGTTTGATAATAGCCAATTTAACTGAAGAGAGATACTTGTATATTATTGTGGTTTTCTTCATTTCCATGAGAAGTATTGATATTAAGTATGTTTTCATATACTTGTTGGCATTTTGTGTATACATTTTTGTGAAATGGGTATTCCTATCATTTGCCTTTTTTTCCTCTAGCTTTGTTCTTTTTGCTTAATATTGCCTTGGCTATTCAAAGTCTCTTGTGGGTCTACATGATTTTTAATTTTAAAAAGTTTTAGTTTGATTTACATAATTGGGAGGGATATACACCCGTGCAGGCCTCTGATTAGGGCGGGGAGGGTCAGTTACGAGGAAGATGGGTGGGACACAGGTTTCAATTTTTTCCTGTGTCTGCGGGGAAGGAGGGAGAGGCTGCTGTTCTTTGCTATCAAACTACATTAGCATCCGGATTGGGAGATGGTCATTTGGTGACACTTAGAGACCCCAATGTGGGGAACAGTGTTGTGAGGGTGTTACTTGAATGGTTTTGATAGTTCTGAGAGATTGTTAATTTTATTGCTCCAGGGTTGAGAAAATCTTTGCAAGGTCTTTTGGCTGACCAGTTCCACCTTAGTGCGTCCCCAGGCCCAGGAACATGCTGCAAAACGTGGACAGAATGGCCCAACCTGCTCTGCTTTCCATCCTATGACAAGGCAGTCAGTGTTCCCTGCTGGCCTAGGTGAGCTGGCTGTCATGTCCCCCATGTGCATCTGGGCATGCTGCAACCGGGAGGCCTAGTCCCAACACATGAGCTCTGAGGTCAGATTACTCTAATTTTTCCCTGTGGCTGGGGTCTGAGTTCAGCAGCCCAGTAGTGGAGTTCCCCAAGAAGCTCTGGGGTGATCCTAGACTTGACTGTTACACGTGCCAGCCAGTGCAGTGTCAGGTTCAATCTGTGACCTGCAGCAGCCAATGCACATAGTGGTGGATGTAGCCACCCACTCCAGCCCAGTATCTCATGTGAACCAATGTATTGTTACTGTGGCTCACTCTCACCACCCACCACAGGCTTCATCCTCAAGCATACCAGTAGGTGCTACTCTGTAATTGGGGCAACCCCCAATAATCCCCACTAGTCCTGCCCTATCCCCAGTTTTTGTGCATTTCAGCCTCTGCTGTGGTCTAGTCAGGCCCAGCCCACATCCCACCTCCCATTTAGCTCTCATGCGCACCCATGAGTGTTGTGGCTCAGCAAAGCAGGGCCCACCCCTAGACATTGCCCTCAAGTATGCTGACAGGCACTGCAGCCTGGGCTGCCCTCAGGCCTGGGTTTTATGCTAACCAGCAGAAGGTACAGGCGGTAAAGGATTACCCGGCATTTCCGTGACAGGCATGTTCCCAGTATCGGATCTTGTGTCTGACAGGGAGTACTGCAGTTAAGCCTTACATGACTTGCACCCAGTCCTGACACTTGCCAGCTAGTGCTGCAGTGTAGCCTTGCAGGCCCGCACTCATTCTGACTCTTGTGCACTCCAGAGGAGGAAGCAGCGTAGCCCAGCCTAGTCCACACCCAGTCCTAGCTCTCACATTCACTGTGGAAGCAGTGGGCCAGCAGGAGAGTATCGGAGGTTCTCTTGCTAGGCCAGGTTCCAGCCCTGGGCCTTGCATGTGCCAGCAGATACTCTGGCCCAGTAGAGATGGCTTGCTCCCAGACTTGGCATTTGACAGCAGAGTTGCTGCAGCCTGGTTCAGCCCAGCCCACCTCAGCTCTTGGCAGTGGGTAGCTAGCTCAGCCTAGTTCACTCCCAGTACCAGTCCTCATATGAACTGGTGACTGTTACAATCCAACTGGGCCTTTTACCCTGTCCTGGTTCTTGCTTATGCTACTGTGTGCTATGGATTGGCCCAGACCAATCCATCCAAGACTCAGTCCACACATATGTCAATGGGTACTGCAGACCAGCCTGGTCTAGTCTGTCCCCAGCCCAGATTCTTGCATTCACCAGTGGGAACTGAGGTCTAGTAAGAGAGTTTTCCAAGTTCTTTTACCAGGCCCACTCCCAGCAATGCATCTTGTGTGTTCCAGCAAGTGCTGCTTCCCAGACTGACATGCCTAGCTCCCAGCCCTGATACTCACTGGTAGGTACTGCAGCCAAGTCCAATGGCCCACACCCATTCCGGCTCTTACTGATGGGAGCTACAGATGAGCTCAGTTTGGCCTAGCCCCAGACCCAGCTTTCATGTGACCCAGTGGGTGCCACAGTCTAGTCTAACCTGTCCCACACCTATTCTGGTTCTTACAAGCACTACTGAGTGCTGGAACTTTGCCCAGCTAGATCTGTCCCCAGATCCAGTCCATATGAATGTTGATGGCTGGGTCTTCCCATGGCCTTGGTCTCACACTCACCAGTGGGAGCTGTAGCCAGGCAGTGGAGTCCCCAGAGCTCCTCTACCAGACCTGTTCCTAGCCCCAGGTCTTCCATAGCCTGGCAGTTGCTACAAGCCTCTCTAGTGTGACTCACCCACAGTCTCAGTTCTCACTGGCAGGTGTTCCAGGCTAGTCCAGCAGCACTTAACCCACACCCTGTCCTTGCTCTCATGCATGCCAGTGGGTGCAGAGACCTGGCCCAGCATGTCCTGTCTCCATCCAGGCCCACATAAATGCTGACAAGTATTGCAGGCTAGCCTGGCCTGGCCCACTCTCAGCTGCAGTTCTTGTGCTCTCCAGAGGGAGCTGCAGCTTAATAGGGAAGTCCCCCAAGTTCCTCTTTCAAGCCTACTCCCAGCTCCAGATCTGTGTGATGGCAGTTGCAGCAGCCCTGCTGACATCGTCTGCCCTCACTCCTGGCCTTTGCATGTGCTGATGGGTGTTTCAACCTGCCCCTCCGCCCCAGGTCTTCTTCCACTCCCAATCTCCATGAATGTAAAGTGGGTTCCTGTCAGGTGAGTTCTGTGGTCTAGCCTTGCTTGGCCCACCCCACCCCCACCTCTCTCATAAACCAGCAGGTGCTGCAGTCCATAAAGATTTTGCCCACAAGTCCCTACGTGATCTTTCCCAAGATCTGGTTCTCTTCTGGGTTACAATGGTCTAGTCTAGCCAGGCATGCTCCCCGGCCCCAGCTTTTGAGTGTGTCAGCAGACCACAGGATGTGCTATTTTAGCATGGTCTAGGTCTCCCACATGGTGGGTGCCTTGGCCTGGCCCAGACATGCTCTCCATTTTCCCTCTCTAATCCACTTCATCTCAGGTCCCTTGCCTATCTGAAAGCACAGTGACCCAGTTTATGGAAGCTCCCAGAAGTCATTCCTCCCCTGTCAAACACACCCTCAGCCATTCCTACTCCAATACATCCCCAGGCCATTTCTACCCTCTCCCTCTTCCCCACCTAGACATCAAGGTGGAGTATTCTGGCCCAGTGTTACCTGTCTTACCCACATGCCTAAACAAACACACACACACACGGAACTTTGCTAATATTGTGGTATGGTTAACGGTAATTTAACATTAGCCAGATCCAGAATGTCTGTTAGCTATGGGCTGCTTTTCTCCCAGCAATGTGACACATGCCTAGGTACAAGGCAACCCAGGTATTGTCTACAACTGGAGCCAATTTTAAATCGGATGATGGTAATGATGATAATGATGATTACTTTTTGTTGAATTATTTGAGTTCCTTACATTTTCTGGATAACAAGCTCACAGGATGAAGAGTTTATAGATATTTTCTGCTTAGTGTAGAAATTAAACAGTGTATAGATCTTTAGTTACATAGTGGGTTTGTTTTGTTTTGGTTTGGTTTTTTGTTTTTTGTTTTTTGGTTTGGTTGTTGTTTTTTTTTTTTTTGCTGTGTTGAAGGTTTTCAGCATTTTTAAAAAGATTTATTTCTTTTTATTGGAAAAGCAAATTTATAGAGAGAAAGAGAAACGAAAAGATCATCCATTTCCTGGTTCATTTCACAAGTGGTCACAATGTCTAAAGCTGAACCGATCTGAAGCCAGGGACCAGGAGCTTCTTCCAGGTCTCCCACATGGGTGCAGGGTGCCAAGGCTTTGGGCCATCCTCCACTGCCTTGCCAGGCCACAAGCAGGGAGCTGGCTGGGAAGTGGAGCAGCTGGTACATAAAGCAACACCCACATGTTACTGCAGTATGTGCATGGTGAGAATTTTAGCCCCTGAGCTATTGCACTGAACCCAAGCTTTTCAGTTTTATGTAATCCCATTTTTTTATCTTTGTTGTCTATGTTTTTGGAGCAACATCCAAGAACGCCAATGTCCTAAAGCATTTCTCTTGTGTTTCCTTTCAGCAGTTTCATCATTTGTGGTCTTTCATTAAGTCCAATTAATTTTGACTTGTATTTTGTGCTTTGTAAAACACAAAGTTCTAGTCTCTTTTTCCAGCATGCAGGCATCCAGGTTGTCCTTTATTCAGTGTGTGTTCTTAGCATCTTTGTTGAAGCAAATTGGTTGTAGATGCATGAATTTGCTTCCAAGTTCTCTCTCTCTCTTTAAAGTCAATTATTTATTTGGGAGGCAGTGTTACAGAGACAAACAAGGAAACAGAGCTATTCCGTCTACTGGTTCACTCCCCAAATGCCTGCAGCAGCGGAGCTGAGCCACATCAGAGCCAGGAGCCTGGAATTCAATTTAGATTTCCCACAAAGTGCCGGGGATATGATACTTGAACCACCATCTGCCGTACCCATGAGTACACACTAGCAGAAAGCTTGGATTGAAAGTGGAGCTGGAACTCAAAACTGAGCACTTTAATATGGGATGACACTATTTTGACTGGTATCTTAATCACTGCCCTAAATACCTGTCCTGTATTTCTTTTATTTCTGCATATTGCCTTACTGTTCTGGTTAAGATTTCCAATGATAGATTGAGTAAGAGTGGTTAAAGCGAGCATCCTTGTCTTGTTTGTGACTTAGAGGAAATGATTTCAGATTTCTCCCACGGAAAATTGTTGGCTCTAGGTTTTTCATATAGCCCTAATTATGCTGAACTTTTGTATAGCCTTGGTTATACTGAACTATCTCTATGATTTCCTCCCTTTTTACAACTATGAAAAGTATAAAATTATTTTTAAAAAGTATAAGAGAACAGATTTTATGTGTTCCACAAGTACAGTTCCAAGAAGACAATGACATCCTTCACTCCCCTGAGCTCACCCACACCCCTCTCCCTTGACTTTCTTCAGCAGTATTTGCAAACATAATTTTAATCCGGTCTATTCACAGAATTAATTTGCTTCTTTCATATATATAGGGAAAGGAGGAGAGACAGAGAAAAAGATCTCCCGTCTGATGATTCACTGCTCAAGCGGCAGCATTGGCCGGAGTTAAGCCAATCTGAAGTCAGGAGCCAGGAGTTCTTCCGGATCTCACCACGCAGGTGCAGGGTTCCAAAGCCATATGGGATCCAGGCAAGTTCAAGGAGAGGATTTTAGCCGCTAGGCCACTGTGCTGGGCCCAATTTGCTTCTAAACATACTATCCAACAAGTAAAAAGACAACTATAAGGCCACATTTCAATTGGAGTATAAACATAGGCTAAAATGACAATTATATGCCACAGAGATCATTTAATTTCTACACTTTTTTTTCTGTTCTGTATTAAGTTCCACAAATCAGAGAAAACATGTGATATATGCCTTTTTGAGACTGGCTGTTGTTATTTGAGCCGCAGTAAACACGGGTTACAAATAGCTCAATTTCTGATTTTATTTCATTTGGGTGAATTTCTGTAAGTGAAATGGCTAGGGCATATGGTTGAGTATATTTTCAGATCTCTGAGATCGCTCCAAATTGTGTTCCATGTGATTGCATTTGTTTCCATTCCCATCAGCAGTGGATTAGGGCACTTTTTCCATCACATTCCTGATATAATTTAGTTTTTTTGATTTTGGGTGAGAGTCATTCTAACCGGAGTGAAGTGAGCCTCATCATGGATTTCCTTTGCATTTACCTGATGCATGGCGATATTTTTCATGTGTCTATTGGTTAATTGCATTTTTTCTCTTGAAAACTGCCTGTTCAGTAAGATGATGGGCTCTCTGACAAATGTCCATGACTACATTCTCAGGAAACACTTCAATAACAGCATGATGGACTTGTGACTATTCATGAAGGACATCCACTGTAAAACTAGAGGGAAAATCAATGGGGGGAGGAGGGACCTTGGGGAAGGGAACGGGAGACCCCAGAGCTTACAGAGCTACATCATAAAACAAAATCAAATATGTTTAAAAAATACAACATTTCCAAATGGATTTGGAACATGAAATGTTTTGTTTATTTTGTAGTAAAATAATATTTTTTGACAAGAAAAAAAAAAGAAAATTGCCTGTTCAGGTCCTTTGCCCATATCCTAACTGGATTATTATTTTTGTTGTTGTTGTTTTAATTTTATTTATTTTTTTATTTGAAAGGCAGATTTTACAAACAGAAGGAGAGTCAGAGAGAGGTCTTCCATCTACTGGTTCACTCCCCAAATGGCCACAATAGCCAGAGCTGGCCTGTTCTGAAGCTAGAAGTCAGTAGCTACTTTTCAGTCTCTCACATGGGCGCAGGAACCCAAGGAGTTGGGTTATCCTCCACTGCAGGCCGCAATAAGATTGCTGGATGGCAAATAGAGCAGCTTGGTCACAAACTGGTGCCCATATGAAATGCCAGTACTGTAGGTGGAGGATTAGCCACTTGCCACATGTCAGCTGCTATTGTTGATTTTCTTGGACTCTTCATATATTCTGGATGTTAACCCTCTATCAGTTGCATAACTTGCAAATATTTTCTCCTGTTCTGTTAACTGTCTCTTCAGTTTCTGAAGCAAATATGAAGTGATTGCTTTTCTCAATCCCTTGGAGTCTTAAAGGGTTGACATCTCTCTTCCCACACATTCTCCATTAACCCACTATTTTTCAGTTCAATTCACCAACCTTCCATTTCGCTGCATCTTGGACATCTTTCCTTTGCTCAGAATCAGAAGATTTGCCTGTGTTGCCATTCAAACCATGTGTATGAAAGGTGTCAGGAGCCCTGTACACAGCTTTACAACATCACATCACATTACTTTGTGGTTTTTCCCAACATAGTTTTAACTGCACAGTTATACGTTTATATACAAATGTCTGCCAACAAATGTTGGCAAGATTTGGTAAATGAAATGGAATATCCGTACCATAAATGTATATTCATATCATTCAACGTTGGCAAAAACAAGGGAAAGAAAAAGAAAGAGAAGCAATAAATGCTCTATAAGGAAAAACCCACTTTTAGTGTATAACATGCAGCATGTGAAAGATTCCTAGTACTTAAAATGTAGAACCCATTTGAAAATGTTGTTGAGCTGAACAATGGCGTTTTAAGTGGTCATTGTTAAAACTCATTTATTTAGGGGAATATAAAGTGCAATGACCTGTGTAAGAAGTTAGAGAAGACAAAGAGTTTCCGAGTCAGTGATCCTGTGAATCCTTAGTATGATAAATCAGCTTCCTCAGAAAACATTTTATGCAAAATTATCTTGCTTGAGTCGCTTTTCAAACAGGGTTTATCCCAGGGTTGATATTGCCTTGGAAAACAGCTGCAAGTCACTTTGCTGCCACCAGAGGGCAGGAGGATGTTAGGGTCTGGCTTAGAAACACTGGCTTTTTTTTTAATCTTCTTTTGAAAATTTTTATTATTATTATTTTGCTTTATGACACAGTTTAATAGGCACAGGGGTTTCCCCTCCCCATCAGCAAGTTCCCTCACCTCCCTACTGATTTCCCTTTGAGTTTTACAATGGGTGTCTTCCATGAACTTGTACAAGTCCATCACGCTGCCACTGAGGTGTCTCCCAACACTGCAGGTGTGGACAATGTCAGAAAGTCCAACATCCAACTGTTAGGACATTATCAGCTATTTTGCTGGGACATCCAATGTAGTTCATGTCATTTCATCCTAACTGGATTTGAAAGGACTTAATTCAAATATGCAAGTTGACTATCTCTGATTATCCACATGCAATTGGTTACAGAACCCCTGTTGGCATCAAAATCTAGAAATTCTCTCATTCCTTTGATAAAAGACATAGCATTTCAACTTAATTTGTGCACATCCTCAAATATGCAACTATTTGTACAATATGCAAATATTGTAAATCATTGGATTACTTATAATATGTAATACCATGTAAATAGCACATGGAGTTCTATATTATATTGTTATTTTATTGCCTGTTGCTTTTTTCCCTAAATATTTTTAATGTAACATTGTTTGAATCTGCAAATGTATAATACACAGATAAGGAGAGTTAACAGCTATTCTTGTTGTTTTTAATTGACTTTGTAGGTTTAGTCCGATGCAGTGTAATGGAACACATCGATACACTAGCGCCCTTTCTCCAGGTGTTCACAGATTGTGACAAAAATGGGTTCTGTGGAATCAGCACCCATACTTCACACAGGCACATCAATCCTCTCATTCTCAGCTGTTCCTTCACCACAGAATGTTCTATGTTCCTGGTACTTCCTTGGGCCTCTGTGGGAAGACATCCTGAATCCTGTGCAAAAATCTGGGCCCAGGAGAAGTTGATAAGGAGATGAATGGACAGGAAACTTCCTGGTCTGCAGATTTAGACAAAGGACTTGCTAGACAACTGATTTTGTATTGGGGAGCTGTCCCTTGCTGACTGAAATGCAAATGGATTGGGCCCCCCTCCCCTGATGCCTCTGTGACCCTCAGTCCTTAAAAATCTGATGTTGTTAATAAACTTTGGCTATCTTAGCATCATGATAGTGCTGTTATAGACTCTGTGCACCAAGTCCATCACTGCAGGACAGCAAACAAGTGGCACCAGTGAACAGGGATTTGAAAGAAGAAAAGGAAGTGCGAAGGAGACCCCAAGAGGAAGAGGTGAGTGGGAAAAGTGGGCCAGAACCAGTGCAGAGTGCAGCCTTTTATCTCTCTTATGCAGCAATTTTTACTGAAAAGTAGAGTAAATGTAAGTAGACAGTAACTGCGTTCTTGTTTAGAGGTTATTTGTAAATATAACCCTTGGTTTTCAGATGGAGACACACTAGAAACTGCAGTCTGGGATCGTGCCTGGAAACACGTGGAGGAGGCCCGCATGACAGGGGAGGATATTCCTGCCGACTGTTGGAATATATGGCCTTTAATCAAAACTGTTATCACAATTATAGAAGGCGGAGACAGGGAGGAGAACCTCCAACAGGCTGTCATGAGTTCCTGTGATAGCTGTGAGTTAGATGGGGAATGGAGGAAAAGCCTAAAAAGAAAAAGAAAGAAGGTATTTCCTATTGCTAATACCTTGTCTCTGCACCCCCACTTTCTGACTCACCCATTCATCCTTCCCTATCCCACAGTATAGATAAGGACGGTGACGAAGGGGGATCTGATAGACCCTCCTAACAGCGGAGGCCACCGTTACTTGGCCAGAAAGGGAATCCCTCACAATACAGATGAGGACGACACGGAACCTGCGAAAGGGCCCTCTAACTGGGGAGGAAACCCCTCACAACACAGACAAGGCAGAAAGAGAAAGGGGGGCCGTGAGAGGCCCCCTAGAAGGAGAAACTGCCGTAAAATGCCTAACAAGGGAATTTCACATAGTGCAAATGAGAAAGAAAAGGAGAACTCATGAGAGATTCTCCTACTGGAAGATGCTATCGTAATGTGGCTGAAAATGAAATTAGAGCTAAGAAAAAGAAGAGAACTTGATGTTTAAGCACAGGATTTCTATAGTAAGGATGCTAAGAATGAGATAGAAGAAAAGCAGTAAGCACCACTTCTACCACCTCACCCTTACATCTGACCAAACACTTCCCAAATGCTTCATATTCTCCAGAGCTCTCACAAATTGCGAAAGTTTCATCCAATTGCACTCAGATAAGAAAATAACCAATTTTTGTATGGTAATCTAGATTTTTCACATCATCAAAGCTTTCAAGAAAGCCTGTGTGTCCTATGGACCCACTTCTTGAAGTGTGTGGGATATTTAGACAATTGGAGCCAGGGAGCAAACTGGATTCCCTATGATTTTGCTAAGAGAAAGTTGTGATCCTTAGGATGAGCATGCTGACAACTCCCTCAGTGTGAGCAGTTAACGTGCAATGTTACTATAGGTCGTGTAGCAGTGTCTTTGTTGCTGTGCTTTATGTTGGTTGGAAACGGGCGGTATAGTACTACAGTGGAACAGGTGCTTCAAGCTGTACTCACCCCTATGGGATGCAGTGCAGTGGGCCAGGAAAGATTGAAACTGGGTCTGAATTTGCAGGCAGTTATATAAAAGTCATCCTAGGAGCCTGAGAATCTTATGCTGATTTCACAGGACTTTGGGTTGACTCCATAGAAAAACTAGTCAGCCATAAGGCAGGGCCATCTAAACATCCTGAAACTTTTGTGATTTAAATGCAAATGAGGACCTGGTACAATATCCTAGCAGTTAAAGTCCTCACCTTGAACACGCAGGGATCCCATGTGGGTGCTGGTTCTAATCCCGGTAGCCCCGCTTCCCATCTAGCTCCCTGCTTGTGACCTGGAAAAATAGTCAAGGATGCCCCAAAGCCTTGGGACCCTGTGCCTGCGTGGGAGAGCCGGAAGTTCCTGGCTCTAGACTTCGGATTGGCTCAGCTCCAGCCATTGCGGTCACTTGGGGAGTGAACCATCAGATGGAAGATTGTCCTCTGTGCCTCACCTCCTCTCTGTATATCTGTCTTTCCAACAAAAATAAATAAATCTCTTTTTTAAAAAAGCAAATGAATGCTAAATATTTTCATTGTGACAAGCCTGGACATCTTTAAAAACAGTGCAGACTGCCTCCTGTAATTCAAAAATACCATTCTAATACTTATAACAGTCACTCCTCTCATCATACAAAATAATGTAAATGTAAATTAAACTTTTTAAGATTTATTTATTTTTATTGGAAAGTCAGATATACAGATAGGTGGAGAGACAGAGAGGAAGATCTTCCATCCAGTGATTTACTCCCCAAGTGACCACAATGGCCAGTGCTGCGCTGATCAAAAGCCAGGAGTCAGGAGCTTCTTCTGGGTCTCGCCCATACATGCAGGGTCCCAAGGCTTTGGGCCTTCCTCAACTTGCTTTCCCAGGCCACAAGCAAGGAGCTGAATAGGAAGCGGGGCTGCTGGAATGAGAATCGGCACCCATATGGGATCCCAGTGCATTCAAGGAGAAGGCTTTAGCTGCTAGGCTACTGCACTGGGCCCATAAATGGGCCCAACTGGAAACTATAATGCTAAGGGAAATGAGCGAATCCCAAAAGGTTAGATACCACATGTTTGCCTTGATTTAACTTGTAATTTTTGTTTGGTTGTTTGTTATTTTTTGAACCTGTCATTGATACTGTCTCAACCCAGATGTTTCGAAGAATGGAACTTGCATTATTTTTTTTTAAAGATTTATTTTTATTATTTTTTTCATTGGAAAGACAGATATACAGAGAGGAGAGACAGAGAGGAAGATCTTCCGTCCAATGATTCACTCCCCAAGTGAGCGCAATGGGCCGATACTATCGGTACTATGCCGGTCCGAAGCCAGGAGCCTCTTCCGGGTCTCCCACGTGGGTGCAGGGTCCCAAAGTCTTGGCCCGTCCTTGACTGCTTTCCCGGGCCACAGGCAGGGAGCTGGAAGGGAAGCGGGGCTGCTGGGATTAGAACCGGCGCCCATATGGGATCCCAGGCATGCAAGGCGAGGACCTTAACCACTTGCGCCACCGCGCCAGGCCCGAACTTGCATTATTTTTAACATATTGTTTACTCAATACTATGTCAATTAATTCCATAATGTTGTATATTGATTCTGAGGTTTTGTTGGGGCTTTTAACTGACCGGATCTTTACTCTGTTAGACCTATCTTCAGACCATAGAAGGTCTCCCCAAGAGGCCACTGAACTTATCTGGACAATAAGACGCTGGACTTTATGCTAGGTATGTGTTTGCAAGGAAGGAATCTCAACTGAACTTGAACTGTGGTTATGCAACAAGGTGGAGAAATCCACCATGGTGGGAGGGGTATGGGAGGGGTGGGGGGAATCCCCAGCGCCTATAAAACTGTATCACATAATACAATGTAAACAATAAAAATAAATAAATAAATAAAGTAAATGTTATATAACTTCAATTTCATAGACTTCTAAGCTGTGTTTATAAATTAGCCCTAGGGATAAATGAAAATTTCTTTTTCCACTTAGTTTATTGCATTCATTGGGATTACACATTGGTATAGTTTTGTAACCATGTAACAATCTCTTACTTGTTCTAAGTATGTCAAAGTGAAATAGATCACTAATGAGTTTTTATGTAAATTATTCATTCATACAAGTTTTCTGTTCCATTCGTGTTACTTCCAAGGAAAATAATCTGCTAAAATGAAAACTACTTTAAAATATTAAACATCATAAATAATAAAAAAAATCAGCAATATTCTATTCAATTTGTCTTTGTAAAACAGTTACACTTAATACCCATCTGTGCTCCTCACCCTGCAAGAATATACCCTGAAAGATGAAATTCCAATCAATTGTGGCAAGTGCATATTATTCATATATCAATTTTCCCTAAACAGCATTTCTTTCCCAATATTCTAATTCTTAGGTTCAAGTTTTCATACTAAGGTAATCTTTGTGTTCTCTGTCTCATTAAATTCTCACGGTTTAAAATTCACAAATGTTCTTGCTTTGGAAATACTTGAGTAATGGCATCATGTCTAGTTAAACGTAGTCTATATTATAATCATACAAAATGAATTATTTAAAAACTACTAATTCTATCAAATATTTTAAGCCTTTTTGGCAGGGATCCTAAAATTCAAAAACTTGATGTTTCTATAAAGCGAGGCCTCTGAAAATACCAAAGGATTTATCTTTCATTTTGTAGAGACAACTGATTAGGCTTTTGTATTATATTTAGAAGTACTATCCATGCTAAGAGGTACAAAATTTTACTAAGTTAAAATGTTACTCTTAGCACATGTAAGAACCGGGTGATGGGGGAGGGGGAGGCAAAGCCGGCAGGGGGATGTGGAAGGTTCCTCTGCTGAACAACCACTCTCACTGGAGAGCATGAGCAGGGATGGGGCAGACCAGACCAGGCAGGGCTACAACACCTGTGGGCCTCACGTGAGCTTGGTAAGGGAAGGGCCAGGCTGGGCTGACTGTTCCGGCTGGTGCAAGCAAAAATTAGAGTGGGTGAGGGTTGGTTGGGCTTTGCTGCAGCATCAGCTGGCAGAAGCTGGCACTGGGGGCTAATTCTGTCAAGTTAAATGCCAGAGCCACCTGAAGAGTGCATAACCTGGGAGTGGGAGTGGCCTAGTAGGGAGATAGTGGGCACCTCCCTCGGGGTTACCACTCCCGCTGGAGAGAACAAAAACCAGGATATGAACAGGGACGACTAGACAAAAAGGCACCTGCCAGTATGTGTGTAGGCTGGATAGTAGGGGCTGGTTGGGTTGAACTAGGCTTCAATGTCCATTGACATGTATGTGGGACAGACTGAACAAGTCTATGGTACATACTGGCATGCATGGGAACCAGGATAGTGGGCAGGCCTGATGGGGATTATGGGGAGTCGCCCCGACTAGGCTGCATTCTCACTGGTTTGTGTGAGGACCGAGTATGAAGTGGGTAGGATCGGGCTGGACTACAGCACCCATTGGTTCACGTGGAAGACGGCTGGAAACAGAACTGACCCAGCAATTGCAATGACCAGGAAGTGCATAAGCTGATTGGGGTGATGGACGGTGTCGGACCCTGTACTGACAAACTCACACAAGAATCAGGTTTGGGATCATCTCAGATGAAGTTTCTTTGGAGATCCCTCCAACTGAACTGCTGATCTTAGAACCTCAACCATGAAGAGAATATGTCAGCCAGTGGATTCTGAATAGGTTTTATTGCAATTGGAACAGCGAGATTGGCAGCAATTCAGAACTGTTCAAATATCAAAACTGCATGAACAGGACCCTTGGAGTGTGCCTCACATTGGGGACCTGGGATGGGTGGGAGGCTGGGTGGAGCTTTTCCCTTTTTTTCTCTCCTGACTCCAGATACAGGGAAAAAATGATGATTTAAAAAAAAAAGAAAGAAGGAAAGATGAAAAAAAATTTTTTTAATTAAATTCATCTGCACTGAAAATATAAAATAAAATGTTACTATTACAGATGTCAAAAATTATAGAAGTATAATTTTAACTTCTGTACTTAAGAGTTCAAGGGCAAACTGAAGCTTAATAAAAATGGAAAATGGGCCGGAGCAATAGCGTATTGGGTTAAGTCCTTGCCTTGCACGTGTCAGGATCCCACATGTTTGCAGGTTCTAATCCCGGCAGCCCTGCTTCCCATCCAGTTTCCTGCTTGCGGCCCAAAGCCTTGGAACCCTGCATTTGCGTGGAAGACCCAGAAGAGCTCCTGGCTCCAGGCTTCGGATTGGCTCAGCTCCTGCCATTGTGGTCACTTGGGGAGTGAACCATCAGACAGAAGATCTTCCTCTCTGTCTCTCCTCCTCTCTGTATATCCACCTTTCCAATAAAATAATAATAATAATAAAATAATAAATATTTTTAAAATAAACAAAAATAAAAAATGGAATATGGACCAAGAAGCCAGTAAAAGGTGAATTTTTGCGATTTTGTTAACGTGTCCAGATTATTTGCTGGAGGTCTCTGGGGAATATTTTATATTCTGAGACAGCTGGAATACAGGTCTTCAGTTTAATGGATGAATTTCACGGTTACGATCATTTTTCTTCTCAAGGTTTTATTCAGCCCAGATGATCATGGTGACTTTTCACTTGCTAGTTTCTAGTAAACAATGCCATCAGCCTGGCATGATTTTACTTTCTCCCTACAACATTTTCGAGGCCCCAGTCAGAGAGCAGCTCCATCCTGAGCTACAGAACCTGGCCAGGCAGTCTGGGAAGCCTCTGTGATGATTAATTCGGCCACAGCAGCTGAGCCAGGAAGCCTGGCTTACAGGATTTGCACAGACCTTTGCTCATAAGAAACCATGCATCCATTTCTGTTCTGAGTGTTCATATGTGACTCAAGAAGACTGGATGCTCTTGAGCCAGGATCCACACTAGGCATAGTTATGGCACACCAGGTTTCTGGATTGTTTCTGGATGTAAGTTTCCGGCCACTGGTCTGGGCTGTGTGCAGTTGTCATTTGTCTGTCTTGATGTCTTGATGTTAAAAGATGAAAGTGCTGATCAGAGCTCTAAATTCCCCAGGATGTATTTGTATTTTGCATAAGAAAGATGTCATTTCACAGTAACACTGCTTGGCTTCAGTGTCCCTTGTGATTGAATAACAAATGATTTCACAATAAATGTTAGGTTTATACCACTCTTCCAGCTAGCGTTATTTTAGGAAAATCTCAAAATTGTTACCATGCATCACTGTCTGTGTTTGCTGGTCAGAAAATGTCATACCTTTTATATATTGTGAATTAGCTTTTAGAGTTTTCTGTAACAAAAAAAAAAAACTATTTAAAAGGGTAACTGTGCTTGTTCATATGATCCATAAGGAAGTTTAGTACAATTAGTAAGTTTAGATTGGACAAAAGTAAAAGATTATTTAGGTCTGTTTCAAAAACTATGTGGAGTAACAAGTGATTCTTCTTGTTTTATAGTTCCAGTCACAGTGTTTCAAGATCTGATTGCTTAAGACTTTTCTTGTAATCGAGTTTTGCATTCTATTCTATCTACATTTGTAAATCATCTGTAAAAACTTGCCAAATTTATTATTAAGAACATGAAGTAACTCTAATCAATTGGTTATAATTTTCAAATGCATCTGAAAATCTTCAACTATTGCCAAAACTGAATTATTGCTTTGTCCTAAACCAAGACTGCTAAAGCAACAGATTTCTTTCATTCGTGTAACTTAAATTTCTAATGAGCTGTTTTTAAAATATTTTAATGCATTTGTGCTCAAGTTTGATTCTCATTGTATTCTCTAACATACAAACTATTGTAGCAAAAGATAGGAAGCACTCCCCAAGATCTAGGGATTTAGAAAAACTTCTTAGAAAAGCCACCAAAGTCACAGCAGTTAAAGCCAAAGTAAGCAAATGGGACTATATCAAACTAAGAAGTTTCTGTACAGAAAAGCAAAAAAAAAAAAAAAAAAAATCTATAAAGAAGCAACCAACAAAATGGGAGTAAGTCATTGCACACTATATAGCTGACAGGAGACTAACATCCAGGATTATAAAAGTGTTTCAGAAATTCAACTACAGCAACACACACAACCCTGTGAAGAAATGGATGAAAATAGGAACAAATATTTTTCGAAAGAGCAAATTCAAATGGCTAATAGACATATAAAAAATACTCAGGCTCCATCGCTCTCAGGGAGATACAATGAAAACCACATTGAGGTTCCACCTAACTCCAGTGAAGTCAGCCTACATTCAGAACTAGGCTAACAACACCTGCTGGATGTGGGAAGAAAAGCACCCTCCTTCACTCTCGGTGTAAGTGAAAGTCAGTATGGAAAGTGCTAAGAGAACTGAAAATTGTATGGCCCAGCTATCCCACTGCTGGCAATATATACAAAGGAAATAAAATCTACATATGAGAAAGTGACCTGCATGCCTTTGCATACAGCAGTACAATCTACAGTTACAAAGACATGGAAAAAACCCAGATGACCATCAAAAGAGGAGTGGATAAAGAAACTGTGATACATTTTCTCCATGGAATATTATTCAGCCATTAAAAAGAATGAAATTCTGTCATGACACCCTTGAAATATTCTTCCCCACATTGGGGTCTCTAAGGCATCATCAAAGTACTGTCCCCTATCCCTGGGTGCTAATCTAGTTTTGGCCTCTCCCCTGTGGGCACAGGAAGGAAAAAGACTGAAACACATGTCTCACTAACTTTCCTCCATACCTATCCTTCCCACCCTAACCAAAGACCCATTTGGCCTGCATCCCTTTCAACTATGTAAACAATATTAAAAATAAAATTTTAAAAAGCTATGATTTTATAATATATAAAGAATAAATCTAAAAATAGAGGAAATAGAAAAGTTTGAAGGAAGGAGTTAAGTTTCTTAAAATTGCACTTATGGAATATATAAAATCTGTTGTCTTTACATGAATTGATCTTTTATTAAAGGCTTAGTTAAATTTGCTCACCGGGAGAGTGGCTCATTCCAATCATCAAAGGGCATTCACATCTCATAAACACAATGAAAAAGGCCAACTGCAGACCAATATCCCTGCTGAACTTAGGTCCAAATCTTCTCAACAAAATGCTATCAAATTGAAAGTAACAACACATCATAAAAGCTATACCCTATGATCAAGTTGATTCCAGGCTTGTAAAACAATAATTAATATATGCAAACCAATAAATATTATCCATGACAGCAATAGAGTAAAGGATAAACACAATGTCATCATCTCAATAAATTCATTAAAACCATTGGATGAAGTTCAGCACTTGTTTATGATTGAGCAATAGACATAGAAGGAATATAGACCGTGAAGGTCATAGATGACAGATGCACAACCTGCACTAGGGTAGGGAATGTCTGGCTCCTGGGCTGTGTAGTGCTCACAGAATCACTTGGTCTGACTTTGCCAAGACAAGACTGCAGTCAAGACTCAAAATTCAATGAATCTATAGCAGGTTAATTTTTGAGATGATAATTTTGTATGGCCTCTGAATAATGTTATAAATATATTCAAATACCTCTTGGCAGAAAAAAAAAATATTCCCCACCTGTGAATAATAAATGGGAAAAACTAGAAAGTGTTTGCTCTAAGATCAGGAAAAAAACAAGGAGTTGCATTTTCACCACTTTTATTTAATACAGTGTTGGAAGTCTTAGCCAAATAAATACAATATAAAGAGTAAGAGTTTAACAATGAAGAAAAAAGGATATAAAATTTTTCCCTGTTTGCAGGCAGCATGATTTTATACATAGAAAAAAATCTAAGACCTCCACTAAAAAAGTATTAAGAGTTGATAAAAATAAAAATTCAATGAGGTTTCAGAATACAAAATCAATATTTAGAAATCAGTAGCTTTCTTTTATAAGATTTTTTTTTTATTGGAAAGTCAGTCTCCTTCTCTCTGTAAATCTGACTTTCCCAAGGTTTGGAACATCTTTTACTGCTTTCCCAGGCTGCAAGCAGGAAGCTGGAAGGGAAGTGAAGCAGCCAGAACACAAACCAGTGCTCATATGGGGTCCCAGTGCATGCAAGGTGAGGACTTTAGCCACTAAGCCATTGTGCCGGGCCCCAGTAGCTTTCTTATACACCAACGACAAAATTACTGAGAAAGAAATCAATAAAGAAACCCATTCACCTTAGCTACTAGTTACAAAAAATCTAGGAATAAATGTTTTCATTGACCGATTAAATAATTTAACACGCCCATATACACACACCTAGGTTGGGAAGAAGAGTGAGATGGCTTTCATCTGTTGACTTGCTCATCAGCTTCCAAAGGCTCCAGGCAGGGAACTGAAACAGGGGTCTGGAAATCAATTCAAATCCTCCACGTGGATAAACCCAAGACCTTAAACCAGGACCGCTGCATTATCCTAGTGTCTGCATTTTCCTGAAGCTGGGATCAGGAATAGGACCAGGCACTGTATTCATATAGTCAGATATGGGTGCAGACATCTAAATTGGTGTTTTAAACCACTATGGCAAATGTTCATGACACTGTTAAGGCAAGCCAAAGAAGCCTCAAAAACTTAGAAGATATACCGTGTTCATGGATTGGGAGAATTAATACTGTTTTTAAAATGTATAGTAGTCAAAATGATTTAAAGATTCAATGCAATTCCCATTTAAGTACCAGTAACATTCTTTACAGAAGAAAAACATTCCTAGAATTTCTATGAAATCACATAGACTTCAAACAGACAAAAACAATCCTGAGCAGATGATCTCAAAACATACTACAAAATTAAACTAATTAAAACAACATCATACCAACATAAAAGTAGACACTTTGACCAAATTCACACATGCACATACAACTGTCAATGAGGGCAGTAAGAACATATGTTGGAGACAATGATGTCTCTTCTAAATGGCGCTAGGAAACTATACATCTATTCATAACAGGAACTAGTCTCCAGGTTTTATCATAAACAAAAATCAATATCAAATGGGCCAAACACCTACATTTAAGAGCCAGAGTTATGAAATCATTAGAAGGAATGAAAGTGAAATGCTTAGAGACGTGGCTATCAGCAAAGACCTTTTCGATATGACCCTAAGCAACAAAAGCAAAATTGACAAGCAAGATTACATAAAACTAAAAAGCTTCTGCAAATAATCAACAGATTCAAGAGAAAACCTACAAAAGGACAGAAAATATTTGCAAGTTATTCATCCAAAAAGGGGTTAATTTCCAGAATACATAATATACTCAAACAACTCTGCAAGAAAAAAATCTACCAAGAATATGATAAAAAATGGGAGAATAATCTGAGTAGACATTTCTCAAAAGAGGACCTTAAAAGGCCATCTATTAACACAGCTGGTTGTTGGATGAATTATCACCCAACTCCAGTCAGAGTGGCTATAGCCAAAAGATAATAGACAACCGTTGTTGCCAAGGATGAGTAGATTGGGAAAATCTCATAAGCTCTCAGTATGATTATAAAGTAACACAGCCACTTTATAAAATAGTATGTGTCTAATATGTGCCTAAGGGAAAAAATCTACAAATACAACTGCCAAATAATCTGGCACTACCACTACTATATATTAGATTAGATTAGATTAGATTAGATTAGATTATATATAATGTATATTATATATACTATTATGTATATAATGAAAACGTGTGTCAAATAACTTCTATTTACAGATATTTAATGCAACATGAGTCATAAGATCCAAATATATGACAGGTGTTTGGTGGGCCAAAGCACCCAGAACAACCAGGATGGGTTACCAAGCAACTGATCAATACATTTTCATCTTACAGAAGCAGTGCTGTGTCCCAAGGAGCAGCAGGTGCAGAGCAAAGAGGAAGAAGAAAAGCTGCAAGAAGAGCCAATGTATAAGGACAAGAAGGAAAAGGAACAATAGTCCTGAGAGGTTGAGAAGAGACGAGAGGAGACATCGCTTTGGCTGCACAGAGGGCCTGTTTTAAGCAGCAGCAGCGGGTTGGAAGATATGGATAAACCCTGGGACTTCGAGTTGCAGAAAGGGCTAGCCACAGCGGTGTCCTACAGGTCTTGCAATTTCACTACACTAATTAAACTGGAAGCTTGCTGGTAAGGAATACAAGTGCTTGTTTTGAAAACTCTCCAACATAACCAGGTGTGAGGAGTTTCTGTGAGAGAAAACTCAGAGACAAAAAAAAAAAAAGAGGTAGACTTAGAACTTATTTTTGAGTAAAGAAAGGAGGGGAGTTAGTCCTATTTCCCTAACACTGGAATCAACCAACTTGTCCTCTAATGGATAAACAAAAATCACGTGATGATATACAGAGTACTTGAGCACAATAGAGAGTACTACTCAGCCATCCAAAGTGTGAAAATCTGTCATTGTGGTAACATGGATGGAAACTGAGGACATTATATGAAGTGGCATAAGTCACACATAAGAAAGCAGATACTGTATGTCTTCAGTTAACATGTGGAAGCTAAAAAGTTGATATCATGGAAGTGAATAAAACAGTGCTTACCAGAGCTTAGGGAAGCCTAAGGGTGAGGGAAATGACAAGAGGAGAGTTCATGGGTACACGTGCAGTTGGATGAGGGGATCACTTCTAAGTTTCTCTTACACAACAGAATAACCATGCTTGACAACAATTACTTGCACATCTCAAAATGATAGAAAGGATGGCAAATGTTCTCTCACACACAGAAACAAATGTCTGATGTGACAGACATGCCAGTTATCCTGATCTGGCCATTATACATTCTAAACATGTAAAAACATATCTCCCTGTATCACATAAATCATATAATTACTATGTGTTGATTTAAAATCTTTTTTCTATTTATATAAAGGGAATGAATTTCATGTGTTTAATAATTTTAAGAGCATTATGATACTTGCAACCCTACTTCCCCAGATTTTCAAAAGGCACTTTCTCCTAACATCATCAGGTTAGTGAGGTTTCAGCCTGAGAATTGGGGTGTGGTGGAGCACAAAGGGACGGCTCTTGGTGTCTCCTTCTCAGATGCATGGGAGGTAGAGACCTAAGGCTGACTGAAGAAGCAGGGAAGGGAGAGAGGGGGAGGAGTCTGGGAGAGAGGAGGCTGCAGGCGAGAGGCGGTATGACCCTCTGCACTTTGCTTTGATCTGCACTGGGGTTCAGGCGTAAAGGTACGAACTCTGGTCCATGACTTATGTAAACATTGCAGGTCACAAGAGTGTGGAAAGCAGGATGGTTGAGGGACCGAGAGAGGAGAAAACTCATGGCCGCTGCAAGACCCTGCTGCTAAGGAATTGTCTGAATTACCTTTTGTGTTTTATGCTGTGCATCCTGAGCATTGCACTTGGCCTTGGGGCAGACAGTCATGAAGAAACGCGAGTAAAGAGCATAAAGATGAACACACCGTTGTTCTTTTGTGTGTCACTGTCGCCCTGCTCTCCACTTGGTGAATTGCTGTTCATCTTTCAAGAGTCCATTCCTCTGTGATAATCTTCTCCTTCCCTGGCTAGAAATTCCACTCCTCCAAGACAGCCTAATTATGGTTCATTTTCTGCCACTAGATTGTCTGAAAACAGTAGTTGCTGAGCAAATGAATGGCTGAAAGAACAAGTAGTCTTTTTTTTTTTAATTATTGTTACATTGTATTATGAGATACAGTTCCATAGGTAATGGGATTCCCCCCGCCCCCTCCCCCCATGTGGACCCCTCCACCCTGCTGCAAGACCTCAGTTCTAGATCAGTTGAGACGCCCTCCCCGCAAGCATATACCAAGCACAGAGTCCAGTGTTATGGGGTACTTATGAGAGGTGTTACTACCACCTCGTGAAAGCAGACGCTGAGCATTTCTGCTGGGTTCCTAACTACGACAGCAGTGAGGCTGACCTGAGAATTCAACGCCAGTGCTGCCTCCACCCACAGTCTTCTCAGGCAATAACTGACAGCCATCTGTCAAGACTTAGGGAATATTCCGTAAGTATCTGGGGTAGGCAGTTTGGGAGTTGAACAGAGAAGAATTCTTAGCTCTTTAACACACCACTTTGCCTCTTTGTAATCAAGGATCTTATCACTAAAACCTGAGTAATAGTAAAACCAACAATCTTTTTTTTTTTTTATTGTTGCTTACATTGTACAACATTTGGTAAATTAGACCGTGAGTTCCTTGAGGTTAAAGCTCAAAACTGTTTTCCTTACAACTGTGTCCTACCACCTTCCACGCTGCCTGGCACATAGTAGGAACTCAGTAAATATCCATGGATATCCTGGAAAGCAGAAAATGGTAGATGCAGGGGTGTTCCTACTGTCTCTCTTTTTTTTTTTTTAAGATTTATTTTTATTATGTTTTTATTGGAAAGGCGGATATACAGAGAGGAAAGACAGAGAGGAAGATCTTCCGTCCAATGATTCACTCCCCAAGTGAGCGCAACGGCTGATACTATGCCGATCCGAAGCCAGGAGCCTCTTCCGGGTCTCCCACGCGGGTGCAGGGTCCCAAAGCTTTGGGCCGTCCTCGACTGCTTTCCCGGGCCACAGGCAGGGAGCTGGAAGGGAAGCGGGGCTGCCGGGCTAGAACCGGCGCCCATATGGGATCCCGGGCGTACAAGGCGAGGACCTTAACCACTTGCGCCACCGCGCTGGGCCCATACTGTCTCTTGAGACAGCTTTTCTGGGTGGATTCTTCAGGGTTAATAAATTGGGGATTATGTGATTCAAGCTCTAGCCTCACCATTTACCCGCCCTTCAGCTGGGTGGAGCAACCTTCCCTGGACTCCTGTATGTGTACATAAGGGCAATCAGTGACAGAGAGGAACAGTCACAAGTCCAGCACTTGCTGAATCATGAGTGTCTCCGCGCTAAACCTTGCCAGGCTCCCGGGCAGCTTCTCTGGGCTCTTGCAGGTGGCCTTCTTGCTGGGCTTGCTTCTGCTGCTGTTCAAGGCAGCCCAGCACTACCTGCGCCGCCAATGGCTGCTCAAAGCTCTCCAGCAGTTCCCAAGCCCTCCATCCCACTGGCTCTTTGGGCACCTGCGAGAGGTAGGAAGGAGAAGGACAGGGGAGTGGGGGGGGGGGTGATCATGGCTCTTGGAATCAGTTCAGCTGATCCACAGGGCCCAGCTTGCTGTGTGACAATGCACAGCCTGCAAGGTACACGAAGCTCATCTCAGGGCTGGACTCATTTCAGTGACAGGGAGCTCACCCCCTCACAGGAACTCACCTGCCATGACTCAGCTGTCATGCATTCCTCCTCATGTGGATCTGCTCTTTGTTCTGAGGCCCTGCACTTTGGAGGCAATGATTGCTCTTCCTGAGTCTCTGCATCTCCAGGCTGAGCATCCCCTGCAGCTCCAGCTGTTCTCAAAACATCAGCTTCTAGAGGTGTCCTTGGCCACAGTCACTCAGAGCTATCCTCTCTATGTGGCCCTGGACTTGCTAGGGAAGCCGGACATCAATATGAAGGAATCTCAGCCAGGGAGTGTTTGTGTGTGGAGATGATAGGCAGGACTCACAGAAGGAGTCCAAGACACAGGGAAGAGCTCGCTCAGCTGGGGTGGATGGGCTTCATGTGGTGCTGGGGACCACCTGGCTTCACGTGCGCGAGTCTGAAGGACTCTGCAAGGAGATGATCTAGGGGTGGAACTCTGATGGTCCTGGGTGCACATGAGAGAAGTCTGTGTCCTCGGGCAAGCATGTCAATGTTTGAATTGTATATTAAATAGACCCCACTCCTCTAATATGTACCTTGGACTTTGTCCACCTTGAGGTCAAGCACATCGTTCTCTCCCTGAACCTCAGTGTTCACACAGAGTGTGATACAAGGAGCATTTGGACTAGGTGTGAGGAGTGCCAAGGTAAAGAAAAAGAGTCGCCTTAGTGCCTGGGGAGGCACAGTGTCACCGTACCTCCTCTGTATTGGCAGCACTGAGTCCTGGCAATGGGACATAAAGCGGGGCCTCTCTTTTCTCAGAGAAGGACAGTCAATGTTCAGCAGTGGAAACAAAGATGGAAACTCTTCAGACTGACTACAGACAAACAGCCAAAGCCAAATTCATTCAAGCAAATTGGACTATGGACTGGAGATTATTTATTGACTGAGAAATTGTGACATTTGGACAATGCAGTTGTCATTAGATAACAATATAACAATGCCCCTTTCTGAGCTAGGAATTGATGTTAAGAGGTACTAATATCTTAACACTGATAGACGTGAGATGACATATGCACTCATCAGTGCTGAATAAATTCTCTTCAATAACGTTACTCATAGTATTGAACCACCACTCCTCTTTTGTTGAGTAGTAACAACTATTTCTAGCACTTATAAGTATTTTATTTTCTTTAATACTGCTGTTATCAGCTTTATCAGGAATGGAAAATCACATGTAATTAGTTTGAACTACGGCAGTGCCAGGAGGCAGGATTTTCAGACAGCTGACTGGCTTGGGCACCAAGCAGTCAGGAATCAGGCATGACAACAGTGTTAAAACAGGGACCCACACCTGGGATAGGCCAGCATGGGTAGATCCTGGAGAAGGAGGCAAGAAACTGGGGTGTTACTCTCTAGGTCATGGCTGCACCAGATCAAAGCCAAGAACTGATTATAAGATGGATTTTTGCAGGGATTATAGAGCAGCCTCCTAAGTAGCGGGAACAGGACATTTCTCAGAGAGGACAGGCCTGTCCATGCTGCCCCTAATTCACTAACATGTTGGTTTAATAGTTACAGGGACTTTATTCCCTCAAAGTTCCTAGCTCCTGAGAAGGCAATCAGTACAGGGTGAGTACTTACTTGATAAGCAGCTGTTGGATGAATCATGAGTGTCCCCATCCATCCTCTACTCATCTTGGATTCACTCACATTCTCAAATCACTGCTGGGCTCAGACTTCTTCTCTCTCTTTTTTTTTTTTCAAAGGCTGGTCCCTGAAAGTTCTTCTTAAGCCCAGCTCAGGGGGACACCTGAGCATTTGATTGAACACCTAAGGCATTTGATTGAAACATGAGACACCCAAGGAGCCATGGGAACCCAGGGAAGCAGAGGCAAGGTCAACAAGACTGTGTTTAATAGAGATCACATGGGTGTATCACTAACAGTGGCTGCCTTATTCTTCAGTATAAATAGGGTACACTAGTAATCCCTCTCTGATCACAGGTCTGGCTAGACCATTGCATAACAGGTTCCATAAAAAGGTTTCAGACATTAGAGACCCAGTCCCTGAACAGCTGAGCTCCTACTGCGTATACATTTCTAAAGCACTTCTGAGTGAGGAGGAAACACAGATAGCACAGGAGGGAGACAGAATCAGACTTTGGGTCATGACCTTCAGGACCAGGCAAGAGATCTGATCAGAGTCTGAATCATTACAATCAAATCTAATAAGAAAGATACTACTGATTTCATTTCCTTGGGTTACAGTTTCCAGTGGATATGGAGCTGCCACAACTGCTCAAGCGAGTAGAGAAATTCCCAAGTGCCTGTCCTCGCTGGCTGTGGGGGAGTGAGCTCCTTTTCACCATCTATGACCCTGACTATATAAAGGTGATTCTAGGGAGATCAGGTGAGTTAAATCACATCCCATCTGCAGCAGCTTTTCCTTTGTGAGTACATTGTCCTTGGTTTGGAAAACTCCAAAGAAGGTGACAGTTCAAAATTAAAGCTGTATGTATACCCTCTACCAGCTACCAGCCCAGCCCAAAGCCAACAATGTTTACTGAGTATACTGAAAGTTCAAAGCAGCTATGTGATCCTGATTATTCATTCTTTTTTCTCTCTTCCTTCCTTTCCCTTCCTTTCTTTCTCCCTTCCTTTCTTCCTCTCTTTTCCTTCTTTCTTCCTTCCTTCCTTCCTTTTTCCTTCCTCTTCCTTCCATCCTTTCCTTCCCTTCCTCTTTTGCCTCTTTTCCGCTCTTACTTCTTTCCTTCCTTCCTTTCTTCTCTTCCTTTCCTTTCTTTCTCTCTTCCTTCTCTTTCTCTCTTACTCCCTTCCTTTCTTCCTTTTTTCTTACTTACTTCCTCCCTCCCTGCCTTTCTTCCCTCATTCCTTGTTTTCCTTTTTTCCTTTTCTTCCTTTATTCTTCTGTATTTCCCCCGCTCATTTTTATTCTTATATCTTCATTTATTAGATTTTGATAGCTTCTATCACTAGTTTTTGATGTGATTGGTTACATTAATTTCTCCAACTATCAGACAAAATTCATAGCCATATTAAGCTGGATTTGCCATTGTCCTGGGTCATTACATAACCAAGTACCTGTCTTCTTTGGCATGGTTACATAGCCAACATTTCTTGCCAACTCACCATCCTGATCCTGTGGTGTTCAGATTTTGATAATCTGTGCCTACCTTCTCAAGTCCAGTTGACTTTCAAGGCAACATAGGAGGGGGTGGGAGGCTGTGGGAGGTAACTTGGAAATAAACACAAATGAAGTCATCAAGAATGATGGTAGCCTGTGGTGTGGCCATAGCTTTCCTGGGAGCTGCCTTGCTTGGACACTGCTAGTTTCCTGTGTAAGTTCTTTCTTATCTTCCAGACCCAAAGGCTGCTCTTCCCTACAGTTTCCTGACTCCCTGGATTGGTATGTATGTCTAAACTAGAACTTCACTCACTGTCCAGGTAGATTTGCCAAGATTACCTCTTTGAATGTCAAAAATGCACACTCAACTCTCTTGACTCCAACTACACATCACGCTTCCTTTCTCTGCCTCTAACTAGACCCTCACCCCTTATTACTGATAGAGCTCCTGAGACTCGACTTCTGATACATCATTGTTCAGTTCCTCTCCAACATGCTCAGCCTGATATTGATATAACATCTACTTCATAACACCTTTTCAATCTGTATCTTACTGCTGTCATAATCATATCAGGTACATCAACCCGCTTGGGAAACCCACATTTCTGAAACTCACATTATGAAGCTCACCTTCTTATGGGCTACACCATGCATGTCTGGGCTTCTTTTGTCCAACCCAAGTTATTCCTTGATATCCTTCTAACCCTGACACCCTGATACAAATACATGCCCATCTCTGGCCCAGGGAATGGCTTGCTCCTGCTGGAAGAGCATGTGTGGTTCCAGCACCGGCGCATGCTGACCCCAGCCTTCCACTATGACATCCTGAAGCCCTATGTGGGGCTCATGGCAGACTCTGTCCAAGTGATGCTGGTAAGTCCTCCTCTTTCTCACCTCCATACACTCCCTAACCCCATGCATTCACACAAAGGCCACTCTCAAACACATCTGCAGTCACAGGTACTGACACATGGGATGCCACCCAGAAATGTTCATCCCACACTTTGAAGTATAGACACTCATTGTCAAGGCTCAGACACCCTAGAGCAGGACTCACACAGGCCCAGTGCTCTGTGGAAATATGTTTCTAGACACTGCTACTGGCACACGTACACTCATAATCAGACACATGCCTGGCAGACACACACAATCTTGCGTTAACACACGTGCATGTGTCCAAATGCATGGCTTTCCAGGACTTAGAAGGAAGCTTCCTTCCCTATTACTATGCAGCCGGTCCCTCTTACACACTTGTTTCCCCTCTGCAGTTTGTTACCTGAGGTCAACTAATACACATTGTCAAATGGCCATTCCCTTCACCTTAGCTCATCACATGGGCGTTGTATCAGTATGAATCATTACACGGAGAAAGGTTAGCACGGTGCAATGTGATAGCTTAAGAGAACACATTCACATGTTTTTATTATACTAAATGATAACTCATTGACTTATAGTACATTGACATAACTATTGCAATGTATTACTATTAACTGTTGTTAATGTCTTACTATGCCAATTTCATAAGTTAACTTTCTCTTAAATATGTACATATTGTATAAAACATGGTATTCCTGGGGGTTCAGTGTTACCTGAGTTTCTAAGCACTCAGTAAAGGTAGAGAGATATATCCCCTGTGAATAGTGCCAGCTGTGAATAAAACCCTATCCCTCTTTGTTATATATATAACAAAGGAGAGAGAGAGAAAGAGAGAGAGAAAGAGAGAGAGAGAGAGAGAGAGAGATTCCCCACTCACTGGTTTACTCCCCAGGTGGCAGCAATATAAGGACTGGGCCAGGCCAAAGTCAAAGAGTCCAGAATTCTATCTGGGTCTCCTACACAGTGACAAGGATCCAAGTACTTGAGCCATCATGCATTACTTCCCCTGAGTTGGATTTTAAGTAGAACACCTGGGACTCAAACTGGCACTCTATATGGGATGACAGTATCCCAGGCAGTAGCATAACATCAGTCCTCAAACCCTGTTCTTCTGACATCATTGCCAAAGGAACAGCTCCCAGGGCAGAATCCGAGCAGGATAAATGGGAGGAGCACCTCCAACAGGACTCCATTCTGGGGACTTTTTAGAAGCCATGAGCCAGAGCTTTCTCCAGGTCTCCCACATGGGCGCAGGGTCCCAAAGCTTTGGGCCATCCTCTACTGCTTTCCCAGGCCACAGGCAGGGAGCTGGATGGGAAGTGGAGCAGCTGGGACATGAACAATATGGGATCCTGGCACATGCAAAGTAAAAATTCAGCCACTGAGCTGTTGTGCCAGGATTTATCCTGAAGATTTTTTTTTTAATAATACAGTTCTATAGGCTCTGAGATTTCTCCTTGCCCATCCCTGAATCCCCCCTCCCACTGATCTCTCCTGTATTATTATAATTGTATAGTTCTTCATAAATAGTCATAAGCATCCCTACTTCCAAATCAAAGATGGACTGCCAGTGAAACTGTTAAATATATCTTGACAATAGGATGCTGGACTCTTTGCCATTGTTCACACCTACCTACAATGTCAGGATACACTTACATAGCGGAATGACAAGTTTATGGCTGTTCCTGGAGGCTTTCAAGCACATTTCTCTCATTACTTGACACCACCATGAAGCATGCCTCAGCCACCAAAGCCAGAGAGTAGGTCTTTAGCCTAGAAGTTCAGACACCAACTAAGATGACCACATGCTGTATTAGTGTGCTTGGGTTCAAGCCCAAGCTCTGCTTTTAACTCCAGTTTCTTGCAGACGGGCACACCCTGGGAGGCAGCAGGGTATGGCTCAATTACTTTGCTGCCAACTGCATGGGAGATCTGGATGGAGTTCTTGATTTCCAATTTTTGCGTGGCCCAAGCACAGCATTGTACACATTTGGAGAGTGAACCAATAGAAGGGAGCTATCTCTTTGTCTCTCTCTGCCTCTAAAATAACCAATAACCTTTTAAAAAAAATGAGTAAGCCAGTGAGTATCCCAGTATCAGAATGGAACCACAATCTTCTCACCATCCAATGAAGATTCTGTTGGACCTAGTCCCCTACTTCAAGTCTTCCGCATTAGTGGACTGGAGATAAAGTAAATTCCATCAGACACCAGCACAATCTGTACATGGCTGGCCTGTACAGTGATGGCTTCTGGGACAGCATATTAGTCAACCAGGCTCTGGCCTGGATTCAGGGCTTCTTCATGGATTTGAGTCATCCTTGTTGGGAAATTGTATCAGGTCTACATTCTCAGAGCCCTACCTGCTGCCATGCCACCCTCTGCCACCTGGAGAACAGTGTAAGAGATTTATTTAGCTGGTTAGTTGGCACTCGAAGTTAGAGAGAGGGAGAGAGAAATTTTTTCATATCTGGTTCATTCCCCAGATGACCAACGTGCCCAGGGTTGGGCCAGACCATAAACAGGATCCAGGAGCTTCATCCAGGTTTCTCACATGAGTTGAGGTGACACTTGGGTCATTTTCCACTGCTTCTTCCAGGCCATTAGCAGAAAGGTGGATTAGAGGTGGAGCAACTGTGGCACAAACTGATGCCCACATGGAATGCTGGCATCATAGATGGGGGCCTTACCCACCACATCACAACCTGGCCCTATGGATTTTAATTTCTTATACAATTGTGATCAACAAACACTTAACAAATGAGGAAGAATGGCAGTCCATATTTTTGTTCCTTAGAAGTCATAACCTGTACATTTTGATCACCAAATGGGATCCTGCCTAACCCAGAGATCTAACTCTGCTCTTAGAACAGTGAGTCCCACTGCTCTTTGTTTTTCAAAACTTGATATTTTGTCATTGAGCAAACCGTTATTCTCATAACTTTTTTTCATGACAGTGAAGAAAAATTTAGCTTGCTATGAGGAAGCATGTTTAACTTAATCATATTTTCTTAAAAAATGGCATTACATTACAAACTCCAGCTTTGGAGGCTGAGTTTCGTAAAATGAGGAATTTTCACCAGAATATTTACAGAGAAAAGAGCCTTACCTTGTTAGTATAGGGCTCCTGGGGACATGAAGAAAGTCAAATGTCCATCCCTCCCCCAACAAGGACAAATGGGAGAAGCTCCCCAGCCAGGATTCCTCTCTGGACGTTTGTGAAGATATCTCGATGATGACCCTGGACACCATCCTGAAGAGTGCCTTTAGCCACGAGGGCAACGTCCAGCTGGACAGTGGGTCAGTGTCAGCCCTCTGGCTATGGGTTCCTTGGGCTTACCAACCGTTGTGAGCCACTGGGAGGCTGACGGATCAGCCTAAATGCTCACCTCCATAAAAGGCAAGGTGTCAACTTCAGGACAAGTGTTCATAGCAGTGCTATCCCTGCCTCAGTCACAGATCCCTGAACCCCAGGGTGGGGGAAAGCCTGTTTTCTGTGCCCTCGCACAGAGGCTGTTGGATGGAAGAGATGTGTACCTCAGTGCTGCCTGCCCCCACTGTGTGAGGAATCCCCCAGAAGAGTCTGAATGCACTTCCAGAGGAAAGGTCGCCCTCCACTCTTACTATTGTCTTTCCCATCAGGACTTCCAAATCCTACATCCAGGCTGTTAAGGAACTCGGCCAATTGGTGTCCTTCCGAATGAGAAATGTGTTTCATCACAACAATACCCTCTACCGACTGAGCCCTGCAGGCCGCTTGATGGACCGTACCTGCCAGCTTGCCCATGAGCATACAGGTTCTGTTCCCTTCTCTTGAGTTCCCTTCACCACCATGCAGAGCCCAAGGAAACTACTTAGGTCTTTCAAGCAGAGTCACCCTCCTTGCCCCTTATAGCAGCTGGGACATACTCATGCTTGGTACTTCCTTGGTGCAGAAGTCTGGAGCTGTGATCTCTGAATCATCACACTGGGAATAGTAGAATGAGGCCACATCCCTGCAACATTCAGCTGAGGTTCCTGGGCTGTGCTACTGCAAGGAGGCCCACCTGCTTCAGAGGAAGCTGGATCCCACCATGATGCATACATCCACTCCCATACTCCTCACTGACATCAACTTGGGGGCAGATGGGGCTCCTGGGGGTGACAGGAGCTCTCAGCTCCATCTGACAACCTCTGCTCTGGGATAGATCGAGTGATCAAGCTGAGGAAGGCTCATCTGCAGCAAGAAGGAGAGCTGGAGAAGATCAGGAACAAGAGGCACTTGGATTTCCTGGACATCCTGCTCTTTGCCAAGGTCAGTGTGCAGCACAGCCCAAATCTGGTCTAGAGGCATGGGAGCAGGGACTGAGCCTGCCGTCTCACTGTGATCTCCCAAGATGGAGAACGGCAGCAGCCTGTCTGATGAGGACCTGCGTGCCGAGGTGGACACATTCATGTTTGAGGGCCATGACACCACAGCCAGTGGCATCTCCTGGATCTTCTATGCTCTGGCCACACACCCAGAGCATCAGCAGAGGTGCCGCGAGGAGATCCAGAGCATCCTGGGGGATGGAGCCTCTATCAGTTGGTGAGTGAAGGCCCAAGAGGTGGGAGGACCCTGCCTGTGTGAGAGGGGGAACCCTGGTGTGCCCAGCCCTGCCCCTCCCCTGCATCAACATTATTTCAGGGACCACCTGGACAAGATGCCCTATACCACTATGTGCATCAAGGAGGCACTGAGGATCTATCCACCAGTGCCAGTCTTGAGCAGAGAACTCAGCAAGCCAGTCACCTTCCCTGATGGATGCTCCTTACCCAAAGGTATACAATCCTTACTCTAACTCACCTGTGTGCCGTGCGAGGCCACGTGGAGGATCCAACATCCCCATTTTTTCCTGCTCCTCTGAATCTGATCTCCCTTTGTTCATCAATAGGTGAATGTGCCTTTGTGGCTGGAATGAGATATATAAATGCCCAATACATGGCTGGGCTGCACTAGAAGTTCAGTAAATATTAGTTCCAGTCTCTATACATGAAAACATTTGCAATTAAAGAGCTGTCTATTTAACTTCTTATTAAAAGATCATACCTGTGTCCTCACTGGCACTTGAAAAAAATAGAGAATTAGTTATTAGAGAGACAGAATGATGGAGAGAGAGAGAGAAAGACAGAGGGAGAGAGAGAGTGTGTGTGTGTGTGTGTGTACTTCTATCCACTGGTCACTCCCCAAATGCCTACCACAAGAGGAATAGGGTCCGAAGGAAGGAACTCCATCCAAGTGGATAGCAGGATTCCAAGTTCTTGGGCAATCTACTGCTTTCCCAGGCACATCAGCAGGATGTAGGTTTGGATATGGAGCAACTGGGACAGGAACTGCTACTTCAAGGACTGATACATGACTCAGGCACCCCAGTGGCAATGTCACTTTTGAAAATAATGTTCACATTTGATGTAATATATGGAAAACTGCATGGAAATAAACACAAAGCAATGTGCATGTGGGCCACACTATGATGACTAACTTTTTAGCATGTTTTCCATGTGGGCATTCACACTGACAACTTCTGAATACACCCTAATCTCCTGTACTCTAAGATGTACAGAACTGGGAAGAGAATCTGATGCAGCAGAGGTAGATAAGCATCTTTTCTGGTATGTTCAAAGCAAGGGAGGAAGGTTGGGGAACCCCACATATGGATCAGATGTGATCCAGCTTCTGAGGAACTCTCAGGGTGATGAGAGAGAGCAGCTGGGGACCAGATCTCAGATCCCTGCAGCCCCTGCTTCAGGAGCCAACATTTCCTGACCCACCACTGATGGATGTCCTGTGCAATGAGAGTCAAGCCACTCAGCCGTTCTGAGCTCCAATTGCTTCCTTAGAAAATGACAGTGGAAAAGGGCAAACTTTGGAGGACTGCTATTAGGAATGAGTGAGCTAATGCACACCCCTTGAAGCTCTTGGGAACAAATGCATGATCGTGAGCTCTTACCTGGGCAACAAACAATGAGCATTCTTGCTTCTCATCCCTGGCTTCATGGTTTTTCTGACCCTCACCTGAGCTCTGGTGCTTTGCAAAGCTCACCCTAGCACTCTTGCAATAGGAGCATTTAGTTCAACCTGAAGACTTGTGGTACCCGTGCCTTTCCTGTTTTGCACATGTGTACCACTGACTGAGGGACTGGAGCCTCCTATTCATGGATAAAAACAGCTTTTTCTCTCTGTCTCCTGCCTTTCCTAAAGGTATCGTGGTTGCACTCTCCATTTATGGCCTTCACCACAACCCGAAGGTGTGGCCAAACCCAGAGGTACAGGGGCACAGAGAGGGTGGCATGGGGTGACCTCTTGGGTTTTATACCCCCTCTGGGCTTCCTTTCTACTCACTTGACCTCCTCTTGCCCTGGCCCTGGTCCTGTCTCTGCAGGTGTTTGACCCCTCCCGATTTGCACCAGGTTCTGCTCGCCACAGCCATGCTTTCCTGCCCTTCTCAGGAGGATCAAGGTGAGTGCACTGTGTGTGCTGGGGGAAGGCAGGGGGTGATGGGGAGTCCTTGGGATCTGGAGAAAAAGACACTATTACTTAGTATATAGTACATACCATCTGAATGATTCCTGGCATGTAAACATAAAACCCAGGACTTAAAAAAAAAAACAACACTGGGCTACCTGTTAGGCCAGACAATTATACTCTAAAAAATAAATGGCTGATGTGGAAAGTAAAAAGGTTGGCAGTAATCCTTCAATGGAATACAAATTGTCATACATGATGTAAGGAAAAATGAAGACCAAAATGTCTCTGAGTTCATATTTCTGTGAGTTATTTAAAGCTAAGTTAATGTTTCCCTGATAGGCTTTAAGGGGACAGTTCATCATAATCAGCTTTCCAGCTGTAGGTTTATCACAGGTCTGAGAACCTCCTCCCTCACACAGTCTGAAATAGGTATTGCTACTATTGGAGAACAGGAAAGCATGGACTGGGCACTCTTTTTTAAAGGTTGATTTATTTTTATCAGAAGGGCAAATTTTTATGGGGAGAAGGAGAGACAGAGAAAGATCTTCCATCTGCTGGTTCACTCCTCAAGTGGCCACAATGACCGGAGCTAAGCTAATCCAAAGCAAGAAGCTGGGAGCTTATTCTGGGTCTCCTATTCAGGTCCAGAGTCCCAAGGCTTTGGACCTTCCTTCACTGCTTTCCCAGGCCATAAGGGAACTAGATAGGCACGTTCTAAGCAGCATTAATGTTTATTTTCTTCGTATTCATGTAAGTTATTGTTAAAAGTAGACCATAGAGGCCGCCTTTGGAATGTCAGCCAACGTATTGCTGGGTTCCATGGAGCATCCCCTCATGTGACAAGGCGGAAGGGTCAGCTTAGGAACCTGGCAGGATTGGCCTCATGGTCACTCTCACCTAAAGGGTTCCCATTTTCTTGCTTATTAAATGATGAACCTTTGAGTAGTTTATTCAGCCCAGAGCACACATCAGACCTGATGTAAGTGTGACACTGTCAGAGGTTCAAACCATGTGGTCAAAATACAAGTAATGTTTCATCTGTTCTGAGCATTTTAAACAAAGCTACAGGGCAGTTCTACCCAGAGTTATGGTGATCTCTCAGGTGTTGAAAAAGAGGCAGATAAGGTTAACTCCTTTAGGGCTCAGGTTTTCCAAGCAGTAAAGACCCAGTAAAGGCAACAGCAACAACAACAAAATACAAACAGCTATCCCTAAAACATAAATTTTCATTATCAAAGTCAGCTATAAAGACAGAGCATCCTGGCTGGATAGTATTAGCATATGACATCAGCATATGATCCCATTACTTAAAACAGTCCGTGAGCACAGAGACCATAAGCTCATGCTATCTGGGCTTCTGTGAAGAACTAACTTTAAAATAATTTTCCTTTAACTTTATCCAACCTAATCTCAAACATACTCAACTTTCAAAAGGTTACAACATATTAAGTCCTTCAGTTCCTCTTTCTATCATTAAGAATTATCTTTTTTAACCTTTGTCACCAAGAATACATTACCTTGCTTCTAATTTCCTTCACAACTTTCTTTCCAACCTATTGGTTCCTTCAATTCACATTGTAAAACAATTCTCAAAAGGCTGTTTTATTCTTTGAGGTCCCAGACCTATGATGGGAAAATCAGTGGCAATGGCAGAGATCTATAAGCTTATCATGGCATATGTTGACTCAATCTAGAACAGAAAGAGTCTCAAATAGATGGACAGAGAAACTTTCATAATTCAGCAAGCAAGAGAAAAGAGAACCCTTTAGGTCAGAATGATCACAAGACCAATCCTGCTAGTCTAGAAGAAAGGACCTGGATTGGAAAACACAACCCTATAGGGTGATTGGTTGGCGGTAAAGAAAAAACAAAAGGCAGTGTAAGAGAAGTCATCTGAAGACTAGTTCTTCCAGAGCTTTTTCACATAATGGCAAAGAAGAAAGGGGAGTGAGGCATGTATCTTCCTTTAGGAGGACCACGAAAACCAGGTGCCGGGTTTTATCTGCCGCACAGATATGAAATTTCCCCATCTTCCTGACATTTGAAATGAAGGAGAGAGAGTTACGAACAGATCCTGCACAGGTTAGAAAAAAACAGGAAGGGCCAAGAGAGTTGGAGTAGAGTAAGCTGGACTGTCTCTTGTTACATACTCTTCCTGCACGAATGCAGCAGATACTTCGGCTGAAAGAGACAGAGCAGGGGAAGATCAAGATGGCTAAGTTAGAAGAAAGCAGGCACATCTCTGCCCCCATAAAATATTGGCAGAGGCTTTGACTGTACTAAAAAAGGGAGTAAGGCTATAAGAAAACTAGATAGGGTGTATTCATCAGAGCAAGGTTATTCAGGATTTATTGCTACTCCCATTTTCTCCTGGTTGGCTCCGCCAAGGATGTTACTAAAAATAGCTGGTCAGAGATTCCTATCTTCACATAAGGAAGAATCCAGATGTGAGATGGAGAGTAGCAGTAAGCATACTAGCAACTGTAACAGAAAGAATACATCTGACAAACTGGACCAACATCTCAGGGAAGAACTGAGCGCCTATAGTGAGTTTAATGTCTTGTTTCTGAGTCTATTTAAGTCACATGCAAACTGTTTACAATGTCAAGTTGGTTCTCACTCATGGGGAAAAGGAGAAAAGATACTGCCCTTTCCTCCAATACCTCAGAGATAAAAGCAGAAATATGTTGCACCAAACCGCATACCCATCCCACCCTCAACATAGGCATCATGCCTTGCTTCATACTTGAAGGGAAGTTTCTGAAATGATTGCTGTTCCTGAGTCTGCTCTGGGCTCTGGATAAGTGTTTCTGTCAGTAATTAGAAACTGGGGACACTGGCGCAGTGAGAGCATGATGGAGGCTGAAACACTGAATAGGAGCAAATGGGTGACAGTAGGCACAGCTCCAAACCATTTCACCTCTGAGAACTTCCCCACTGACACTCCCACACTCCCCTAGTGAACCCTTACCAACATGGCCTATTTGCCCCCTGAAGGCTCTGACCAGTGAGTGACCTCTATGTTAAGGAACTAGACATTGTGGAGAGGGGGTATGACCCAATAATTATTAATGCATTAAACAATTCCTGTGATAAGACTTTGTTTCTTACAGCACTGGCTCTCCTAGGAGACTTTGTGTCTTCAAGAGTAGAGACAGGACAGTCTCAGAAGAGCTGTAGTGTTTGTCAAGGTCAGAAGACCATGACTGAGGCTTGGAGCCAGTGTGTGACTATTTGGAAATGGATGATGGCTAAGCCACACAAACAAGGACTCTGACTGGCCAACTCTGGGCTAGAGCTCAAGGACAATTGCCTATCCAGCTCAGAGGGGGATCTGAGGCCACTTCTCATTTCATTTTCCCTTCCCGGTCCAGGAACTGCATCGGAAAACAATTCGCCATGAATGAGCTGAAGGTGGCCGTGGCCTTGACCCTGCTGCGTTTTGAGCTGCTGGCAGATCCCACCAAAGTCCCTATCCCCATCCCAAGACTTGTCCTGAAGTCCAAGAATGGGATTCATCTACGTCTCAGGAGGCTCCACTAACCCTGATGGGGACAAGATTGGTTCTGAGAGTCTCTGCCAGGCATCCTGTCTTCCTGTCAGCTTCCGTGTCTCTTGTCCTCTGCTCACATCTTGCTTTCCAACTGACCACCTGCCCCTCTTCCAGCTGCCTGCCAATTGGCCTTCTGTCCTCCAGTCTACCTCTCCTTCTCTTACCTTCCTCTAAGATGTTGAACTGCTTATCTGCCTCCTAGCTGTCAACATTGCTGTCTGTCCACATTATCACTGATTGTTGCCAGCTCTCCAGCCTGCCTGCCCTTCTACACTTTGTGCTAATGGCTGTGCTTCTGTGAGCCTCCTGTTGCAGACATAACAAAATACCACAATCTTAGTGGCCTAAAACAACATAATAAAGTCACATTGCTGAATCATTGATTATGGTCTCTCTTCCCCTTAATTTTCTGTAATTTAAATAGTGTGGTGCAATTAAAATGAAGTATTATTGTTATGTATTACTCTACATGTAAAGTGGATAGGAAAAAGAATTAAAATGTGATATTGCATTTTCTTGAAAAAATTTCAGTCCTTGTCCAGTCACTATTCATGTGATCAAAGCTACTATTTTCTTCTACAACTCATCCCACGTCTCAACACCCTTAGCAAATGCCTCAGCTAATTGTAGCTTTTTTACAGGTGGGATGAGCCAAACATGTCTGAAAAGCATAAAACAGGTGTGGGTGCATAGCCATACAACCACAGCTTGCTGAAGAGAAGGGGGAAATAAAGGGTAAACGTGTCGCTTTTGCCCTGCCTAAGCTGGAAGATTTCACAAGCAGGTTTGACAAATGCATTTAACTTTGAACTGCTGCCACCCCTGTTATTAATCCTTGTGATCATGGATCATGTATATCAGAATATGATATGCAGTCATCATCTTCCTATTGAAAATTCCCCACTTTGCTCCATCTTTGAATAAGCTCATAGTATACTGTGGCATATGTATTCTTTTTCAGCACTCAAGTAAATGCCATTTTTCCTTTTTTGTCATTATTTAGATTGGCATCTCTCATACCTATAATTCAGACCTGAAACTTTGGAAGAATCGAGGCCTCCTGGAATCTAATGGACCCTGACAATTAACGCTTTGTACTCTCTGACCCCATGGCTCATTTTTCTGCCCCAAGTCGTCTCACAAGTCAAGCATGTATTTTTTTTCTTTTTTTTTTTCAAAAAGCATACTTTGTAGTTTATTAGATAGAAGTATGGAATGATTTTTTTTAGTTTTAATAATATATTTTCTTTAAACTAATGTTGCCCAAATATGTCAACATGTTGCCGTTGGCTTTTTTTTTTATTAATACTGATAGACTTTAATTTTCCTGTACCAAATCTTCAAAATCTGGTGTGTATTGTGTGTACATCTAAGTTCACACTAACAAGATCTCAAGAGCTCAGAAAACCTAAGTAGCTAATGCCCACCATAACACAGCTGTGGTCAGCACAGCTCTGGAGGATTTTGTCTCTTCTCAGTACTATGCATGTATCTGCTTCTCTCTAAAAATATTTTTATTTTGTTTTATGGTACAATGTAATAGGCTCTGGGATTTTCTGTCTTCCTCCCCAGAGTCCTACCCCACCACACTGATTTCCCCTGTAGTTTTACAATGGGTGTCCTTCCTGAACAGTCATAAGTCCATCACGCTGTTATTGAAGTGTTTCCCGACACTGTATGCATGGACAATGTCAGAGAGTCCAAAATCCTACTGTCAGAATATTTTCAACTCTTTCACTGAGAGTCCATATTTCATCTGGATGTATGTCTCTATGCATCCAAATGCTAAGGGAGACTTCATCATTAACTTCATTAGCCATGCAACAAAAATGCCAATGCATCACTAGAGTGATAAAACAGAAAATCAAAACCTTTTTATAGGAATAGATGCAGTGTGTGGTCCGTGTGGCACTGAAGAAATTACAATAAAAGCTGGAACACTATTAATCATAAGATATAGTAAAAACAATGTTGAAAGGGACATTTACAATCTCAGGTGTTACAAGCAATCAGTCTCTTACAGATACTCAATTAATAAATCACAATAACTTATTAAAGATACAAATAACTAGGAAGTATGAAGAGGTAAAATTCATAGCAAAAGCACTTAGATTTGGCACCACAAAACTGCAAATTGGAATAAGACAGAGCCATTCCTTAAGAAGATGAGCAAACCAATCCCTAGCCATATTAGCAGTGAGCATCACCAGGGGCTACTTTCTCTAGTTACCTTCAGAGGTTTCATTGGGAGTCTACCTTCATTCCTCAATAGAGATGCATTCCGCTGATTTTCCTTGATTCCTCATAGTCTGGTTTCTATTGCATCTTTCATTTGTGCGGTTACACATATGTGTTTTTGCTCATTTTGTTATTGTTGTATATATTTTTATGGAAGTTATCTTATATTAGAATAAACATATGAGAACTGACCTTTCAGGATTAGCTCGTCTCCCTTAGCATAATGGTCTCCAGCTGAGCCCATTTGGCTGCAAATGATTGTATTTAATTCTTTTGTAATAGCTGAGTAGTATTCCACAAAGTAGATGAACAAGTTGTTTTTTTTTTTTATCCAGTCCTGGGTCAATTGGCATCTATGTTCTTTCCACGTTTTTTGCAATTGTTAATTGAAGCACCCTTTTTCTAAGAGGCTCCCTGCTGACTTCATTGGGGATATGGCTTTAGGAAGGCCACCTTAATAAGACATCTTGCATCCCTTTGGGAGATTATAAGATTTTTATCTTTCCTGGCAGTCCCATTCTGGTATAAGAACATTGTATATTTAGTACTTGGACTTCTGTACTAGTTAAACTCTTTGAGGAATATGTGCCTCTTCTGGTACACTTTCTTTTGGCTTTTCACGCCCGGTTTAATATTGTGCTTGCTCTGCGCTCTGCATGGCTTATCTGAAACATTTGTGAACACAAGCTTGGTTTCATTTGGGTTTGATTAGATGGGTCCACAATTTGTTTCAACTTTTTTCCCTCACTAGTTGTTTCTGAAAATCTTCTAAAAGTAACTTAAACACTGTAACTTGTAGGCACTGGACAGGCAAAGAAATGCCACCAGGGAGCTTGCCACAATCTGTGAGGGACCCTAATCTCAAAAGACAGCCTCCTGTATGAAGGTTATCTGTACATGGGCAGGAAATGCTGTTACTGGGTTGCCTGTTAGGCACCAGACGATTTCTGTGCAGTTAGAAAAACTTGGACCTATGTTGAACAATGTAGGGGGAAAAGAAAGAAGAAGAGAGAGAGAGGGAATCCTATTCCCACTACATTATTAAAAATAAAATACGCTGGGGAGAGAACAAGATGACAGTATCAGGTGAGGACAGGTTTAAGCAGACAGAGAACCATTAGCCAAGGTGAAGCACAAAGGTCAGATTCCAGGAAATAGGAGAGGACAGGCCAGTGGCAGAGGGACACTTGGAGACTCACATACACCGGAAGCAGGAGAAACAATGAAGTGGTTGCAGTAACAAGATACTGCAGCGGTGGCCAGTGAGTGGCAATTGGAGCTCCACCACTGGCTGGGTGGGAAGAGTTCACTGGGAAGTCAGGAGGTGAATCAGAACTACCTATTCTGCTGATTTGTTTGATTCAACCACAAGCAGAGACAGAGTGATAAACCCCAAGTGGGAGGTACGGAAATAGGATGGATTTCACAGTCCAGATGCCCACCAGTGACACATCTGATGCCATTTTTTGTACTGAGGAAAAGGCTGTGGGACTGGAGGGGAAAGAGCGAGCTGCACATATGCTAAGCAGGAGTAAACTCACTTTCTGTTCAGGACATTGCACTGATGCCACTGACATGGCATCCTATGGATTGAACCCAAAATAGGTCTGGGTGGTCCTCAGACTTAATGACCAGCAGGTTCTGGCAAAACCAGCACTGTCAAAACCTTTTGCTTTAGGACAGCTGGTGTATCCACAATCGTTGGCTTTGCTTGAACCAGGAGTGGGATAAAGGCTGTGCAGGCAATGGCATGGCCACAGCATGGGATCATGGGGGGCAGAGGAGAGAGTTAATGGGAGAAAGGTGCAGAAGGAAAAGCTAGACTTAAAGGTGTATCCCAATGAAAGGATAAATGAAAACTTTTCTGATATGAAGAAAGAATTGGGAAACAACATGCAGGAGGGGCACAGAACTGCCAATAGGGTTAACCAAAAGCAATGTTCACCACAACACATGATAGTCAAACTCTCTTCAGTTGAACATAAGGAAAAAATCCTTTAAGATGCACATCAAAAAAAAAATCAGTTAACATATAGAGGAGCCCCAATAAGACTCATATTGGGGATTTCTCTATATATTAAATGGAATATGTCACTCCATTTTCTCAGAGAAAATTCATGCCAGAAAAGAACAGACATATTCCAGATTTTAATGGTGAAAAACTGACAACCTGGAATAACTTACCCAGCAAAGCTTTCCTACGTCTTTGAAAACAAAATAAAATTCTTCCACAGTAAAGGAAAGCTCAAAGCATCTGCTTCTTCTAGACCTGTCCAACAAGTGATACTTCAGGATGTTCTCCCCACACAGAACAGGAATAGCACCTACCAAAACCAAAGGCAAACATGGAGAACATCTCAGTAAAACGACGAAAGAAGACTAACTCAAACAACAAATACTTAAAGAGAGAAATAGACTCCAATACAATGATAAGGGGGACATTAATACCCATTAACATCAACGACAGATTGAAGAGACAGAAACTCAGCAAGTATACAGCAGAGCTCACCCAGAGACCAGAGCAAATGGACTTAGTTGATGTCCACTGAACCTTTCATCCAACAGAGAATACACCTTTTTCCCATCAGTACATGGAACTTTCTCCAGCACTGATCATTTTTGGCCACGAAACAAGCCTCAGCGAATTAAAAAATAAAATACAATTACATCATGCATTATCACACATGCATGCATGCATGCATCTCAGATCATCATGAAGTGAAACTGGAGACCAATAGGTCAAAATACCCCAGAAGACATGCAAACACCTGGACACTGAATAATATGCTGCCAAATGATCAATATGTTAGAGAAGAAATCTTGTTCCTGGATCAGCAGGGTCAACATTGTCAAAATTTATATATTATCCAAAGTAATGCACAGATTCAACATGATCCCAATCAAAATCCCAACAACATTGTTCTCAGAAATTGAAAAGATGATACAAAAGTTCATCTGGATACACAACAGACCATGAATATCCAAAGCTATCCTTAAGAATAAGAATCACGCTGGAGCAATCGCAATTCCAAACCTTAAGACCTGTTCACTGTATCTTGACAATAGGATGATGGACTCTCTGCCATTGTCCATGCCCGCAATGATGGACATATGACTGTGTATGAAGAACTATATTTTAGTAATGATATGGAGGAACTAGGTGGGGGACGGAATTGGGGAGGGGATAAAGAAAATGCCAGGAGCCTATGGAACTGTATCATAAAATGATAATGATAATAATGTAAAAAAATTTAAAAAGACATACTACAAGGCAGTGGTCATCAAAACAGTCTGGTACTGGTGACACGGAAAAGAAGATGAATAGAACAGACTGGAAACTTCAGAAGGGAGTCCACACAGATACAGCCAACTAATCTTTGACAAGAAAACTGAAAATAATCTAGGACAAAGCCAGGCCTCTTCAACAAATGCTATTGGGATAATTGGATAGCAGTCTGCAGAAATAAGAATCAAAACATTCCCATAACACTTTGTATAAAAAAAGTCAGCTCTAAATGGATCAAGGACCTAAAACTGCACCAAGAAATCATCAAACTATTGAGGGAAAACACAGAAAGCACTCTTTAAGATATAGGGAAAGACTTCTTAGAAAAGCAACTCAAAGCATATGTAGTTAAAGTCAAAATGAACAAATGGGACTACATCAAACTAAAAAGTTTCTGTACAGTAAAGGAGATGATCAACAAAGCGAAAAAGCAACCAACAGAATGAGAAAGAAAATTGGCACACTACACAACTGATAGAGGACTAATACCCAGGATTTCAGTGCTTCAAAGCTCAACAACAGCAAACAATCCTGTGAAGAAATGGACAAAGGAAATAAATGACATTTTTCAAAAGAACAAATTCAAATGGTTGATAGACATATGAAAAGATTTTCAGGCTCCCTAGCCATCAGGAAAATACAAATTAAAACTACATGGAGGTGCCACCTCACACCAGTGAAGTTGGCCTACATTCAGAACTCTACCAACAACACCTTGCTGGTGTGGATGTGGGAAGAAAGGTGCCCTCCTTCATTGTTGGTAGGAGTGTAGGCTAATACAACCACTATGGAAGAGTATGGAGAGTGTTAAGAGAATTTAAAATGGATCTGGCATATGACCTAGCCATCCCACTGCTGGGAATATATCCAAAGGAAATGAAATCTGCATACGAAAAGGGGATCTGTAATCCTATCTTTACAGTGACACAATCTACAATAGCAAAGATTTGGCGAAAAAAAAGGGGAATGGATAAAGAAATTGACACATTTACTCCATGAAATACTACTCTGCCATTCAAAAAATGAAATTTTACACTTTCCAACCAAATGGTCTCAACTACAGACCATTATGCTCATTGAAACAAGTCAATCCCCAAAAGACAAATACCCTATGTTCTCACCTTCATGCAAAATTCAAGCCCTTTCAATACTGTTTTTGCTACATCTCAGGGGTTTTGATATTCGAAAAAGTTTTTTTTTCTTATTAATTTCTTCAGTGACAGGTCACACAATAGCACTATTTACTTCAGGAAGGTTTTTGAGTTTCTTTTTCATTTCTTCAGTGACACATTGGTCATTCAGTCGCAAGTTATTTAGCTTCATGTTGTAAATTTTCTATTTTTTTTCCTGTTTTTGATTTTGCTTTATGGCTTTTCATTTAAGGGATGTATAGCAACTGTAATTTTGACTATCACATTCAGATGTGAACATACAATACAGCATGCATCTCTACTCCAAATCAAAGATGGATTCCCAATGAAACTATTAAATATATTTTGACAATATGATGCTGGACTCTCTGTTTTTGTCCATACCTACAATGTCAGGATACACTTAAGTATCATATTGATGGAATTATGACTGTTTATGAGGTATTATTCTATTACATTAATATAAGGGCTATCAGTAGGGGGAGGAGACTTGTGGGGAAGCGAAAGGGAATCCTGGAACCTATGGAATGCAATCATAAAATAATAAAATTTAAAAATTTTAAATAAAATAAAATACACTGACCAAACACTTAAATTTTCCTGATATCGCTTGTATGATTTTCTCTGCACTTGAGAGGTTGGTGGGAAACAAAATGGGAAATCCATATTCTAGAACCTGCAAAGAAAGTTCCTTCTTGGTGACTAAAGCTTACTATATTATGGCCCATTCTCATAAATGTTCCACTTTTCAATAATGTGAAAATATTAAACTATACAGTTAACATGCGCAGAATGTTTAGCTCCATTTTTTTTTGTTCC